>NC_056732.1:1165006351-1165082107 GCF_019279795.1 Protopterus annectens | reverse complement strand
TTAATAAAGTGGAAGTTAAAAAATAGAAGTTGAAGTTATTTTTGATAAAACAAATGAACACAGTAATTAGGACTGCTCCTAGAGATCCATTTGATATAACAGTAGTAAACAGAATATATTACTGAGAATTGAAGGATTAGGTGCAGAAGGTCTTACACAGGTTACACAGGTTACATCACAGCATTATGGAACAGCTCCCCAAAGTAAGGAGAAACAGGAAGATCCATATGAAGAAAAATTATGGACATGGGAAAGAAAAAGAGATTTAATATGGTGTAATATTTATGCAAAGGAGAAAGCAAAACTAATCAATATAAAAATAGCAGCATCAAAGATATTTGAATAGAAATAAAGGCTAAGAAATCTGGACATGGAAAACTTTACAATACAAAAAATAAGAAGACAAAGAGGAAAAGTATAAAAGAACATTAGTAATGGAGAAGTTAAAGAAATAGAAACTAAGGTTATGGAGTACCTGCAGAGTAAAGGATTTAGTGTAGAAAATCAACTCAGAAAACACAACAGCAGATTAGAGTAATGGGTATCCAAATTAAAGGAAAAACAGAGGAATGGAAAGCAACTGAACAGTTGCCATATGACGATATTTTGGAGACTTCCACAACAAACCAGAATAAACTTTCAGTTGGAGCTGGACAGCAAGGGAAGGAACAGGAAACTGTGGCAACTCTGACGCAGTCAATGTTGAGGAGAGATAGGCTGGGCAGTGAATTCCCATATGACAGAGCAATGGATGACACAGGATGAAACTGAAGAGAATGTGCCACAGGAAGATGCTATGGAACTTTCTAGACAGTGCACGCAGGAAATAGAGAACAAAAAAATGTGTCCTCAGTTTAGAAGAAAATTAGCTAAGCGAAGAGTTGCTTGATTTAATAGAGATAGATAGACAAGATCAATGAAAGAAATTTGTTGACCAGGAAAGTCTGACTAGGACAGGGCCTATTTTTAGAGCAGGCCCAGGGAGAAATGCTCCAGATGCATGTCTTTGGATTGTGAGAGGAAACTGGAGTACCTGGAGGAAACTCATGCGAACACAGGGAGGACATGCAGACTCCACACAGAGGGCACTCCAGCTGAGATTTGAACCAGAGAACCTCTTGTTCTGAGGTGACAACATTAACCACTGCATCACCCATAAACAGACTGCAGAAGATCAATAAAACCAAAAAAGTTAGAAGTTTGATAAAACAAATGAACACAGTAATAATTAGGACTGTCCATAGACATCCATGTGATATAACAGAAGTAAATAGAATATATTGCTGTGCACCTAAATTAACAGATAAAGTTCTACCACAAGAACACCGGGTAGTAAGGGAAAGGAAGGGGAGAAATCAAATACCATCATGGAAGTATCAAACAGAGAGAACTATAAAGCAATTAATACAAAAGTGTCACTGTTAGAAGAGTAATGGAGAGGGAACAGATCAACAGAAATACTCAGAAAGACAGATGTGATAAAATGATTGCACAGTATTAGAACAGATAAGGATCTATCTTGCACTATTGCAAATAAACTAAAAATTGCAGCACAGGAAGAAAAACTTAGAGGATATGCTGATAAATTTAAAGGAAAATTACAAAATAACCAATTTGCTGATGACTCCAAAATGCTCTATAGAGAATTGAGAAACAAGACAAAAGGAATTGAAGGACCACCCAGAAAAGAATAAAATGATACATTTTAGAGAAATATCTATGTAGATCCTGTGGAACATAACACAGATGCTAAATTTATAGAAGTAAAAGAGAATAAGAAGTTCAAATGTACAGGAAATGAAATGGGATTAAGTAACAGCCAAAGAGATCAAAATAAAGTTAAGAAAAGCCTCCAACTGGAAAACTTCAGGCCCAGATGCAGTACCTAACATCTTTACACAATGATTTAGCCATGAGTAAGAACTATTTATTTGCACTGCCCAAGCAGGCACCAGCCTGGTTAACAACAAGAAAAACAATGCTCCTACTTAAGAGTGAACCTGCAAGTTATCATAAAAATTATAGACCAATAACTTGCCTTACGATGACATATAAACTATACACTGGAATTGATGCCAACAGAGTTTATAGTCATTTAGAAGAAAACTTAATCATGGCAATAGAACAAAATGGTAATAAAAGAAAGTCATATGGAAGAAAATATCATTTGTTGCTAAATAAAGTCATAATGGAGAACTGTAAAAATGAGAAGAATCTAAGTAAGACACGGATTGACTACAAAAAAGCATCTGATAGTATCCCACATTCATGGATAAAAGTGTGCTTAACAATGTATAAGATACACCCTACACTGATCAATTACATTACAGTGACCATGAAACAATGGCAGATCACTTTGCAATTAAGCCATGATAAAGAACAAATTATTATTCCAGGGATAAAAATTCAAAGGGGGATTTTCCAGGAGGACTCCCTGTCACTGCTGCTATTCTGTCTTGCCCTTAAACCATTAAGCTGTCTACTTAATAGATTAGGCCATGTCTATAATTTGGGACCTAGAAAACAACAACGTGTAAAGACTTCTCATCTTCTTTTTATAGATGATTTAAAACTGTATAGTTCATCAGATGAGGAACTGAAAGAATTTACAATCATATTTAGATATGTTACCAATACATGTCACTCCATATGAATTGCAGGAGTCATTACTGGGCACATTGCAGGTGCTACAAAGAGCACTTCTGCCTAACATCAAAGATTGAAACAATACTAATTTCATAAACTTTAATCATACTTTGAGTTAGGAATAGGGTCCATTCCTGTCATGGTATTAGTAACCCAAAAGACTTGGAGAAATTAAAAAAGGCAGAAATTTTAAAATCAGAAGACATATATCACAGTAAAGTCATAATTCAATAATATGTACCAGTATGTGTATTACACTGTTGGATACACTCTAACATAGTCTAGGGCAACATCGCTGATGTCTCACACCATGGTCTGCTCTGCCTGGCCATGCACAGACAGATGTTGCCTGGTTGACTCACAGAGGAGATGGGTGGAGTTACAACACTATGTTGAGATGAAGGAGCATGACTGCAAGTTGAAAGCTTTGTGGCTGACAAAACCACAGCAGATGGGCTAGCAGTTGAACTCTATGCAGTTTGGACCACAGATAGTGATTTGTGGTGGCCAATGGTGATTCTGCAGACAGGTGCCCTGCGTCTCCCAGGTTGCAATCTGCTGAACACAGTCAGGGAATGGAGAACCCTGCTGATAGTATGACACTGCTGCACTACTGTAGAGACCAGGGTATTGACTGACCATGCCATATCATTTAACTCCATTCTGAGTGGACGATGTAACCATAATCTCAACATATCTGTGCTCTTGTCCTTCATGCATGACATGTAACTAGTGTGCCACATGATCTGGGACATGGGCAAGTGCACAGACATCTGACCAGTGTCATTGCTATGACTATTCATTTGTCTGCAGCAGGAAGCAGAGACCATGTGTCACCCAATCACAAACAACATCTGCTTGCCTACATCTACCATGGTACCCTGTTCAGGATGTTGTGTAGAACTGCCATCAGCAGTGGTGTCATACAGGTGTGTTGGTCGATGGCCTCACACTGTTCAACATCCACTGTGACAGCATCCTCTGAATGGCTAGACAAATCGACCTTCACATCTGAGGTGATAGCTGCAACAACATCACTGTCAACCTCATGGATAGACTCTCCAAACGACTTAAGGTCCTCTGTTCCAGGAGCCATACTACCATACTGAGACATATTGAACACCATCATGATGGCTGGATGGACTGATATATGATACAGACAGTTGATGTGCTGCAAGATATAAAGACACAGGAAAGTACAATGTGCTTACATCACATGACGGATATCATCAAAGGTAAATAGCATATATATTTTACTACAATGTTACAAATAATAATGAATTTACGTGAGGCCTGCTGTATGTATGTTTCATGAAATCTACATAGATGAAGTATATAATTTGGTTACATGACCTACATATGTGACAAATAAAAAAATAAAAATATACCTGACAACAACTCATGGGAAGATGGTGCTGTTGAAGACGGATGAGCTTCAACCACTGTAGGGAAAAACAGCATTGTGATGACATCATGGTGATGACATCATTGACACCATTAACCATGTGAGCATAGTTAAAACACTTAGAATGTGTGACATACACATACCACTCTGTTTAAATTTCTCCAAATCTTTTGGGTTCCTAATACTATGACAGGAATGGACCCCATTCCTAAGTCAAATTACAATTAAAGTTCATGAAATTAGTATTGTTTGAATCTTTGATGTCAACCAAAAGTGCTCTTCGCATCACTCACAATGTGCCCATTAATGACTCCTTCTGCAATTGTTACAGGGTTACATAGATTGGTAACATATCTAAATACAACTGTAAATTCTTTTTTATAAGATCTGTTGCTTCAACTATGATTTGAACTGTCTAGGTATCTTTCTTCCATGCTGCTCTCATTTCTGTCTGCAGATCCTGATATATTATGACTTTGTGTCTCTGTAAGCAAGACACTGTAGTCACTGGGTATAGCAATTTCAATGATCAATGCTACTTTTGTCTTCTTTTCTTGGACCACTATATCTGTTTTTTTAGCATCTATCTTTTGAACTTTTAACTGCTGGTAATGGGTGATCCCATGTGATATAAACATCATTTTCTATGATGCTTTGTGGCTCATGTTTATAGTTTTTTTCAGCCACTTCAGTATCATGTTTGCACAATCCCCAGTGCAACAGACTTGCCACATTATTATGCCGTTCAGTATACAGTCCTTCTGCCATTGGTATGTCACAACCTGTAATGAGGTGAGCGACTGTTTCCAATTTGGTTTTATAAAACCCACATTTGTCTGTTTCTCCCACATGTTCAATAGACTTTATAAACCAGTGTGTATGTAGCCACTATCTTGGGCTACCAATATTAACCTTTCATCTCTTGGTTTGAATCCGTCTCTCCTTAACTATTCCTTTGTTCATTCCTGATCAACATAAGGTTCTTCCAGAAGTTTTCTACACTTGCAACTGTATTTATGCTTTTTCCACATTTCTTGCCTTCTCATCTGGTCCTTCACCTTATATTCTTTCTTTTGTTTTTTGGCACATTCAGTTGCTGCCTGACTTTTATCTACTTCTACTTTGATTTCCATTCCTGCTTGACGCCGATATGCTTCTGCTAAATTAAGCAGAGGAGTCATCTTAGATTTATTCTCCTCATGTTTCAAGACATTCACTACATTTGGGCCTTGTGAAGTCAGCAGATATGTGTGGAGTCCCACAATTGCAGATCTATACATGTAATCAATTTCAAGGAGGCCCATCCCTCCATTGGAACGGTGAATATATAATCTTGGTAAACACTGATTTTTATAAATCATTTGGTGAGCATGAAGCATCCTTCTTGTTTTCCCATCTAATCTATCCAACACATTTTGGAGCCAGTCAATCACTCCAAAACTGTAAGTTAGGACAGGAAGAGTAAACTGGTTTATTGCCTGGATTTTGTTCCTAGATGTCAACGCTATTTTCAGAATTAATTTAAGCCTTCTAAAGTATGCCTTACTAAGTTTTATTTGCATTTGTTCATGTTTTATTGTTGATCCTTCATCAGTTCTCAAATATTTATGCATGCCCTCTTGCTTAAATTCTTTTATATCACATTCTTGTGCCAAACTTATGTTTTCCTAGTGCTGAAGTTTCCTGCTTTAAAGGTTGCTTTAGCACACTTATCAAGACCAAATGGCACTCATATCACCTGAAAAAGTTTTGACAACCTGCAGCTATGCTTTCAGTTCCTCAACTGATGAGCTGTACAGTATTAAATCATCGACAAAGAGAAGATGAGAAGTCTTTACACTTTGTTGTTTTTAGGAGCCAAATTGTAGCCATGGCCTAAGTTGTTAAGTAAACAGCTTAATGGGTTAATGGCAAGGCAGAATAGCAACAGTGACAGAGATTCACCCTGGAATATCCCCCTTTGAATTTTTATCCCTGGGATAATAATTTGTCCTTTATCATGGCTTAATTGCAAAGTGGTGTGCCACTGTTTCATGGTCACTGTAATGTAGTTGATCAGTGTAGGGTGTATCTTATACATTTTTAAGCACTCTTTTATCCATGACTGTAGGATACTATCAAATGTTTTTTTATAGTCAGTCCATACCATACTTAAATTCTTCCTCTTTTTACAGTTCTCCACTATAACTTTATTTAACAAATAATGAGCCTTTGACTTTCTTTTATTGACCTTTTGTTCTACTGCCATAATTGAGTTTTCTTCTAAATGACTATAAACTCTGTCGGCATCAATTCTTGTGTATAGTTTATACATTGTCGGAAGACATGTTATTGGTCTATAATTTTTAGGGTAGCTTACAGGTTCACTTTTAAGAAGGTGCATTGTTTTACTGTTGTTAGGCAGGTTGGTATCTGTTTGGGGTGTGCATATAAATAGTTGTTAGTCATGGCTAAATCCTCGTACAATGATGTTAATATTTTTAACTAAAAGTTAGGTACTACATCTGAGCCTCATCTGAGCCAGGGGTTTTCCAATTAGAGGCTTTTCTTATCTTTGGTTCAATCTCTCTGGCTGTTACTTCATCCAATTTCATATCCTACACCTTTAAACTACTTATTCTTCTATCCATTTAGCATCTTTATTATGCTCCACAGGATCTTCATAGATATTTCTCCAATATGTATCTATTTCTAGTTTTATTTTTATCGGTCTTTCAATTCCTTTTGCCTTATTTACCAATCCACTATAAAACTTTTTGGGTCATCAATAAATTGCTTATTTTGTACTTTTCCTTTATATTTATCTATGTATCTTCTAAGGTTTTCTTCTTGTGCTGAAATTTTTAGTTTATTTCTGACAATAGTGCAGGATAAATCCTGGTCTGTTCTAATACTGTGCATTGCTTAAATCACATGTATATTTCTCAGTATTTTTGTTGATCTATTCCCTCTTCTATAGTCTCCTAAGAGTGACACTTCTTGTCTTAATTGCTTTATAGTTTTCTCCATTTGATACTTCCATGATGGTATTCGATTTCTCCCCTTCCTTTCTCTCGCTACTTTTATTTCTGTTATATCACATGAATCTCTATGGGCTGTCCTGATTACTGCATTCATTTGTTTTATCAGACTTCTGACTTTTTGGGTTTTATTGACCTTCTTTAGTCTATTTCTCTCATTGATCTTAATATATCTATCCATGTCTATTAAATCAAGCAACTCTTCTCTTAGCTTATTTTCTTCCAAACTGAGGGCACATGCCTTGTTTTCCATTTCCTGTGGGCATTCTATAGAAAGTCCTCTTGCATCTTCCTGTGGCACATTCTCTTCAATTTCATCCTGTGCCATCCGTTGCTCTATTATATGGGAACTCATTGGCCTATCACTCCTCAACATTGATTGCATCAGAGTTTTCACAGTTTTCTGATCCTTTCCCTGCTGTCTAGCTTCACTTGAATGTTTATGCTGATTTCCTGTGACAGACTCCAAAATATCTTAATATAGCACCTGACCAATTGCTTCCTGTCCCACTGGTTTCCCCTTAGTTTGGATATCCATTGCTCTATCCTGTTGTGGTGCTTTTTACATTTAATTTTCTACACTGAATCCTTCACTTTACAGGTCCTCCATAACCTCAGTTTCTATTTCTTTGACTTCTCCATTACTGATCTCCTTTTCTTCTTTTCCTCTTTGTCTAATTATTTTTTGTATTGTAAAGTTTCCCATGTCTGGATTCCTTTGCCTATATTTCTTTTCAAATATCTTTGGTGCTGCACTTTTTGTATTAGTTTTGCTTTCTCCTTTGCATAAATATTATACCATATTAAATCTCTTTTTCTTTCCCATGTCCATATTTCCTCTTCATATGTTTCCGTATCTTCCTGTTTCTCCTTAATTTGGGGACTCATTCCATCATGCTGTGATATAAACTGTATTAGACCTTCTACGGCAAATCCTTCGCTTCTCAGGCACTCCATAACTTCAACTTCTATTTTCTTAACTTCTACTTTACTAATCTTCTTTTCCACATTCCATCTTTGTGATATTATTTTTTTATTGTAAAATATTCCATATCCGGATGCCTTTGCCTGTATTTCTCTTTGAATATCTTTGGGGCTGCCTTATTTTATATTGATTAATTTGGCTTTCTCCTTTGCATAAATATTGTACCATATCAAATCTCTCTTTGTTTCCCATGTCCATATTTCTTTTTTTTATATTGTTCAAATATCTCTAGGTTTTGTTGTTTATATTTTCTCACTTTCTCAGATGCTTCTTTTTCCAAACAAATCAAAATTTCCTGATCTATATATTGTTTTTTCACATATCTGTTGTATTAATGAATGCATTTTTTTCATTTGAAGCTTCTGACAGGTTTTCTTGTGGAAGTATTTTTCTTTCCTCTAATTTCTCTCTTAATCATTTTGCATATCTTGTGACTTGAAATTCTGGGCTTTTTCCATAATAGTAAGAATACATAATTTATTTCTTATCCTCAGTAGTCCACTCTATAGTCTTTATGGCTCTTCTTTAGCCTATCAGTTTTTGTGATTTTTGTTCACTGCTACTTCCTTCTACAACAGGGGGGCCATCCTCCCCTGGGCCTGGCCCCATTGTAGGAATGTTTCCATATTTTGAGGATTCTACATTGTCATTTATTCTAGTCCTGGCACCAGTGTGTCTACCAGTATTGGGCACTTTTTTATCCTGGGTTTTGTGCACCCAGCTATCTCTTTTAATTTTTGACCTACTTCTGTCCATGATATATGCTATATAAATACAGTCTATATATCAGTGTCACCTTGGTAAGATTTTGTGAAAACAGAGTCCACCTTGTGAAGGTACTCACCAAGACTTGAGGATGAATTCAATTTCAGAACTAATCCTCTCCTTTGCTTGCTGACTTTTCATCTCTCCATTTGGACTCATATATACACACAATGATGTTGATGAAGTCTGGCCTAAGAATGCTAAGAAGGACAGAGTATTAATGGAGGTCAACTACTGGATTAACAATGGTATGAAACATAGTTAATAGCATACTACTGACAGGCTCCTGCTGTGGTTGTGGGTTGTACTCTGAATCCTGCAGTGGGCAAGTAAAGCAAAAGACAGCGCAGTCACGTATTTAGCAAAAAGAATACTGACAGCATCATATATACAACACAGTAACATGGGCTGTAAATCTCACATAATGGACTCACAACTGTACATCAGATGGGCCTGTTTTGGCAAACATGAATGTTAGGTATCACATGTGTACTACACATTGCAGAAAGCTATGACAATTTTGATGTAACATACCTGGTCTGTCTGCACTTGAGCATGCATGACTCGGGCCTGCACTGGATGTACCTGTAGTGTAACATGTTAGGGAAATAACAATATGACAGTAAACAGAAGTGCTATAAAATGAGGTCAAGGCAATAACAAGGTAGTGTTCTCAGTAATAGTATGGAAACACTCAACTGCCGATCCATGGTTTAGTCCAGAAGTAGATGGACCTGTGAATATCAATGCAAACTGCATTGAAAATGTTGTTTGGACTACTCTGTCTGTACTTCCATTGTATCAAAACATGTTATTAGACTTATGTTCATTATCTTCACTCTGTGTGGATATGTGTGTGTACAGATCAACTCTGCTGCTGCAAATCAAAGACAATACTTGAATATGCATGCTACAGCATTATGCAGTAATTGCCTCAATACACAGCCATGAAATGGAAAGAAAGACATACCTGTTTGGCCTGGAACTCCAGTTTCAATCCCAGCAGTAGGGATGCATTGCTTCATTATTGTTGTATGCAGTATGGCCAGAAATATTGTGATGTCCTTTGGTGTGGAGGTGGGGGGTCAATGGTGGCCTAAACTGACGGCATCCCTCAATCTCTCATAATGTTATTCTGTTGACTGCATGAAGAGTCTTGTCTGAACAACATTATCTACAGACATCACAGGACTGGTTGTGGCCTCTAACTTCATTGATCATGTTTGTGAAGTCCATCCAGATTTCATTTCTCCAAACCGTATCATCTGAATAGCCTACAAGTCTCCGTCCATGTTGCCAGAGAGCATCAATTATGATGTAATTTTCCAGGGGGAAGAAGTTGTCACCCTAGGATAGTTGGTCATCTGGAAGACAGTGATATGCACATAATAATATTCATGTGTGGGCCCATTTAGGCATTTGATTCTAAGAACAACTTAGTCAACATAATCAGTATGCATTGCTGTGCAGTGCAAATGTCTGAATAACACTGTTTGTGATAAATACTAATGCGACATATAAAAAGTAACAGCAATAGCTTCATACATAATATTTGTAAAATCAACATAACTCGTTCATAGGTTCATAGGTTCATAGGTAGGTACTAGGCTATTGGCCCTAGGGCCTATACAAGCCTAGCCAAAAATGTACCCTGGCTTTTGCCACCCAAGAAAATTATTTTCCTGTGCCCCTGTCAAGCCGAACCACAGAAGTGATCCCCGGGGTGAATTTCCTATTACCCATCCAATCATCAAGATTTTTCTTGAAGAGCGCTAATGAGGAGCTCTGTTTGACATAGATAGGTAGTCTGTTCCAGAGTATGGGAAGTCTCTGGGACAGGAATCAATCCCTCCAGCATGTTCTGTTTATTGTGGTGACAAGGTTTAGGTCCCTAGAGCGTGTAGCTCAGAGGGATTGGGATTTCTTTATGTGGAGCATGTCCAACAGCTCTGGGTTTGACATAGCTTTGTATGTTATGCAGAGATCGCCTCTTAGTAGGCGATATGCGATGGAGTAAAGCTGGAGTGTTTTGAGATGGTCTGCGTAAGGCATCTGTTTGAGGCCAGTAATCCTCTTTGTGAGGTATTTTTGCGGCCTTTCCAGTTGTTGTAGATGTCTTGTGAGGTACATACCAAAAGGGGCGTTGTACTCTATAATGGGTCTAATGAGTGATGAGTAGAGGGGACCAATGACCTCTTTTTTTCTGGATGAGAAACCTTTTGTGATGAGGTGTGCCACGTAGTAGGATTTCCTGACCACTTTGGCGATGTGATTATCAAAGAAGAGACTACTGTCCACCTGTGTCCCAAGGTCTCTTATCACACTTTCGGTGTTAAGTAGACTACCGCCTATGTGGTAGTTCATGGGTACAGAATTTTTACCAAAGGGGATGACAATGCACTTTTTGGCATTGAGCTTGAGACAATGTCTTTGACACCAGGCATCTGTCTCAGTGAGGCCCTTTTGTAGGATGTCCACATCGTTAGGAGTTTCAATTATGGCTCCTCGTTTGCAGTCATCTGTGAATTTAGTTAGCCAAAGACCTTCTGTGTTAGCCTGTACTTCAGAGAAGTAGATACCAAACAGGAGAAGACCCAGGACTGAACCCTGTGGTACTCCACTTGTTACTGGTCTGAAGTCTGATTTGGAGTCTGCTACTTTCACAGTGTGGGTTCTTTCAGTAAGCCAGTTGGCAACCCACCTTGTGACATAGGGATTTATACCTAGTTTAGTGAGTTTATCAATAATTCCAGAGTGGGGGATGGTGTTGAATGCCTTGGCGAGATCTAGATAGGCTGTGTGAACCACCTTACCCTCATCTATGGCTTTGGTGCAGTTCACGAGTGAGATTAGAAACCCTGACAATACATATAGGTTCATAAGTTCATCGGTGTGTACTAGGCTAATGGCCCTGTAGCTTTTATAAGCCTAGCCCATAGAAGTGACCTGGCATCATGCCGCTTGATGTCAGTTCCCCATGCCTCTATCAAGCAGAGCCACTGAAGTGATCGCCGGGGTGAACTTTCTATTTCCCATTCACTCATCAAGATTTCTCTTGAAGAGGGCCAGTGAGGTGCTCTGCTTTACATATATGGGAAGTCTATTCCAAAGCATGGGCAGTCTCTGGGTTATGAGCCTGTCCTTCCAGCATGTTTTGTTGATTGTGATAATGAGGTTGAGGTCTCTGGAGTATGTGGTGTGGAGGGATTGGGATTTCTTTAGATGTAGCATTTCTAACAGAGCTGGGTCAGACATGGCTTTGTAAGTCAAGCAGAGACCGCCTCTTATTAGATGATATGAGACAGAGAATAACTGGAGTTTTTTGAGTCTGTCCATGTAGGACATGTGTTTAAGGCCTAGGATCCTCTTTGTGAGGTAATTTTGTGGCCTTTCCAGCTGTTGTATGTGTCTAGTAAGGTAAATGCCAAATGGGGCATTATACTCGATGTTTGGCCTAATGAGGGAAGAGTAGAGAAAGATGATGTCCTCATTCTTCCTGGATGCAAAACCCTTGGTAATGAGATGTGTGACATAGAAGGACTTTCTGATCACATTAGCAATGTACTGGTCGAAGGAGAGGTTGCTGTCAGCCTGTGTCCCCAAAGGGAAAACAATGCATTTCACCAATGATTGGTCTCAGTGAGGCCTTTCTGTAGGATGTCTACATCACTTGGGCAGCTAATAATAGCTCCCAAATTGCAGTCATCTGTGAACCTGGTCAGCCAGAATCTCTCGGTGTTGTCCTTTACATCTGAGAAGTAGATGCCAAACAGGAGAGGACCCAGAATCGATCTCTGTGGGACTCCATTCATGACTGGTCAGCAGTCTGACTTTCAGTCTGCTACTTTCACACTGTGGGTTCTATCTGTGAGCCAATTTGCAACCCATTTAGTGATATAGGGGTTGATGCCTAGTTTGGTGAGTTTATCAATAATTCCTGAGTGGGGAATGGTATCAAATGCCTTGGCCAGATCAGGGTAGGCTGTATGAACTACCTTGCCCTCATCCACAGTTCTAGTGACTGACTCAAAGAAGTCAACCAGGTTAAGCAGGCATGATTTACTTTTCACAAAACCAAATTGTGCGGGATCTAGTGTTTGGAGATTCCCTATAGCCTTGTTAATTAGGTCCATGATGATGCGCTCCATAGCCTTACATATCAGAGTCATCAGGCTAATGGGGCGATAATTCCCAAGGTCTATAGTCATTCCCCCTTTACTTAGAGGGATGACTCTAGCAGGTCCGCCATTCAGTAGGTACAAAGCCTGAGGTAAGGCTGTGACTGAACAGGGCACACAGATATGGAACCAGTTCACTTTGTAGTTCATGTAGAACACATCCAGAGATATAGTTGGGTCCCATGGAAGCTGTATTCTTGGCCTTGGACAATGATGCTTTAACCTGTGCTGCAGTAATGCTGGGTGCTTGGTATTCCTCCAGTATTGTGATTGTTGCTTTAGGGGAGGAGAGAGGGGTAAGGTTGGCATAGAATCTGGCGGCCAGTATGTTGGCAATATCTGTTGGTGCAGTATAGGAGGACCATTGTGCAGTAATTCAACGCAAACCTATTTATTGCCGTGGAGTTTCTTTATATAACTATATAAGGCTTTGTGGTTGTTTTTAGTGGCTGCTACAATTCTGCCTTCACAGCTGGCTTTAGAGGCTTTGATGAGGGATCTCAATTTTTTGTTGAGGCTAATAAGGGAGTTTTTCCATCTTGAGACTTCACCTTTTTCTGCAACAGTTTCTTTCTTCTGTTGTAGAGTTTATTAATGGCAGGGCATCACCAGACTGGCTTCCTTTTTTTTGGAGGAGAGCGTCTTGGTTCTGTTGGGTATGGCTAGTTCCATGCATTTATGTACGTGTTTGTACAGTGCATTGGTGTATGATTCAGCAGTCATGCATCTATTTTCCATTGACATGGGTGCCATGAAGTTAGCCACCTCTGTTTTTTAGGAGCCCAAAGTCAGCTTTGGAGAAGTTTTTCATGGTTTTCAAAGTGCCTGCATTTTGTTCTTTTTGGGAATACCTGTGGAATACTTGTGGCTGTGTACCTGCTGGAGTTGTTTCAATCCTCGGTGTTTTGAGTGTTCTGAAGTTTTTCATGGTGGTTACCTTTGCGGGGGGGGGGGGGAGATGTGGATTTTCATGGTGATTATTTTGTGGTTGGATCTAACCAGGGAGGAATTGACTATTGGTGTAAAACAGTGGTTGCCCATGTTAGTAATAACCAGGTCAAGGATGTTGTTTCCTCGAGTGGGGGTAAGAATGAGCTGGTCCAGGGCATTGGAACTCATGAATTCCAGGAAACATTGGGCCAGTGTATTGGTGCATGAGTAGCTTTCCCAGTTGATGGAGGGATACTTGAAGTCACCTAGTATGAGAGTGTTAGGTTGGACCCTAATAATTTCCAGGGTGCTTAGGAATGTGGAGTGAGAGTCTTGAGACATGGTTGGGGACCCATAGCAGGCTATGACCTGAATCTTCATCTTACCCAATGTTAGTTGTACCTGAAGTATCTCAGATGCATTATGCTGGGCTACTAGTCTGCATGGAGGTCTAAAATGCAACAACGTCATGCCACAGAAGTCTGCTCACATTTCACAGTAAAATACTACAGCAAGTAATAACTGAACAATGTAAGGAAATCATCAGAATACCTCAGGATTCATAGGCAGGCAAAAGAGAGTATGGATCCTTAGTATATTGATCCAGTAGTGATAACACCTTTGATAAGAAGCATCACTGAAGACATATCCATAACAGCAAAAGCACATTTTTAACAGTTTGGTTAGGAAACATGAATTAAGAAATATCAATAATATCAACATACCATACTAGACAGATAGCTTTGTAATCCATAGGTTTCAATAGTTACACCACAGAGTGAAATGAATTACCAGTAAGAAATGCAGATGATCCATAAATCAGCCTTCACGTACTGTTACCATTTGCAATAGAAGTCTGTCTATACAACTGCATATGGGACTGAAATCAGTTATTTAAAATAGCAAAACCTGTATGCATAAAGTTCAAAACTACAGTACTCCAGTAACTTATAACAACTCCTGTTAAAGATATCATTTTGAGTAACAAATTAATTTAAATCGGTACTTTTGGACATGACTAACTTGAAGAGATTTACTATTCACCAAAAGAGAAATGCTACCATTTGCCAATATACCTCTCACTCCGAATCACAGAATGAGAATGCACCTTATATGTACCCATCTTTTAGTATGATTTGTACCATACATACTTAATGAGGTTCATTAAAATTCAAGTTTTTGGAATCTCATTTGTGCACCTCAGCATAAACTGGCTTCATGCACCCAAATACCCAGGTGTACTGTGCAAACACCCAATAGGTATTGATAAATGATACAATGTGTGGTATGTGCCCATTATCTTCCAATGATCTCATAATATGACAACAGCACTATTTTCAAATATTGATTTTGATACATTTACTGAAAAGACCATTGCTAACTGAACTGAGTGGTACCTCAGTGAGCATTTCTCTGTGTTTCTATTTTCCAGACTTCTTCAACTTGCGGATCATGATGGCTACTTCAAGGAGGCTGGGATGTGTCTATACACCCAACTGTACTAAGAAGGAGACAACCAAGATGTGACTGTGTACTCCAGATTGGAGAAGAGGATGAGAGCCAGACCCAGGAACTTCATCATGACTGATGTATGGAACTGCATCGCCAGGGAACATGGAGGAATAACTGGTATCTACTGCACTAGAGAGCAGGTTCATAACCGCTATAAGGACCTGCATCAGAGTGACACGAAGGAGCTTCGACAGAGGATCATCAAGGTGTGAAGCCAGCTAATGTTCTACTCACACCTTAGCATTGCTATAGATTTTACAGATATTTCTCTGTCATAAATACATATATATGTATATATATATATATATATATATATATATATATATATATATATATATATATATATCAGATAGATATGTTTATAACCATTTAACAGATGCTGTGACAATTAGTTCATAGGGTGGACTTAGTAAATACTATTCTATTAACTGTGGGTTAGATTCCCATTTTTGTTAATTTATATAATAATATATATAATATCCATAATTATGGTCTTTATATATATATATATATATATATATATATATATATATATATATATATATATATATACATATGGAAGGTTTGGCATAATGGTTAAGGTCTTTACGTCATAGATGCAAAGTACAAGATTTCATTCTGACCTGATAGTCTAGTGTTTATCTATAAACAACGTAATTTCATATAGCCATTGCACTAGTACCTAGGCCATAGATAACTGCACACTTCATAGTTTTCTCTTATAGTACCACAGTTTACCTATTGCATCATTATTCAATGGAATAAAATCACATACATAACTAAATTAAATCATTCCTCCTAAGAAAATATGCAGACACATTTATTTAAGCTAAAAGTAAAGCCTGTCAAACTGCTTACACATGTGCTTTCAGTTATGTGTCGATAACTATTATTTCTTTACAATAAAATGTCCAATAACTGTTTGCAAGTTTCTTTATTCATCCATTCTCCATAGAACTTTTAATAAATGCATGCAGTACCTATTTTTCTAAAATGAATCCTTTGCCTTATGTTAGCTTGGCCTGTAAAGTAGTCAGCCAACTTGCATACGTTTTGGCATGCTGTGGGTTCCAATCCATATAAGGGAAACATATATCTATAAATGTTATCTTGGTTTAATTTACAATTGGCATTTTTTTGAAGAACATATTCCAATACTTCGTATTAATATGTATGTGGTGCCTGTTTATGAATACTTGCATTAGTCATCAAAGTCCTACGAATATGCCCATAATCTGTAAATCTCTGGTGACATCAGCTTTCTAAAAACAATGTTTGTATAGCAGTACCTGTTTATTTGTGAATAACATGTGCTGACTGTTAAGCCAAAACCATCGCTTTGACATTGCAAAGTGTAACACTCTAATCACTGATAAGTCACTCATTAAAGTACATGTCAGAATGCTTATTCATCCATCCTACCACTGGGAGACAGTACAAATTTACTTTTTATTTAAATTGTTTTGCTAGTAATTTAATTTATTTTACTAGTTGTATCGTGCTTGAAATTTTATGTTCGTTAAGACCAACAGGACATTGAGAGGGAGGGGCAAGGAACATGTATATAAGATTAAGAAAGGAGATGCATCAATAGCCGCTGCTAAACACACTTTACAAGCAGGAGCACAACATGCCTTTGAGTTCTTTGTACTCCAGATTGTGGACAAGAGCTACAGAATGGGATGCAATATTAATAGGATTGAGAAGATGGAAGAGAAAAGCAAACAGATAAATAATATGGTCTTAATGATGCCATCTCCCTGAAACCTTTTTTAAAAGATAGACCTCTTGTCCATAGATAAAAATTGGATTGGGTTTTTATGGACAATGTACATATATATATTATATATATATATATATATATATATATATATATATATATATATATATATAAAGATTTTGTTTTTATTATTATTATTGGTTGATTTTACTTATAGCTTCAACTGTACTTAAAGTATACAGTACTTAGAGGGATATCAATGAATACTAGCAAGAAGTAGGATACTACATTGTATTAACACTTATGTGCTTTTTATTTAGAACAATGATAAGAATGAGTGTGTAGTAGTGCATACAACTTTAAATATGTTCAAGCAAGCTCAACTTTGACCTGCTATTTTTTCTTGTAGTCACATGGATGTACTAGGGCCAATGTTCTTATGGCTTTGGTTTTAAGTTTTTATTCTTGTCATTCAATTTTGAATGGATGTGTGTTATATAATTGTGTATTAAGATGTTTGCAGAAAGTATGTAGGTTTTAAGATATTTTAATAAGTCTTAGCATTCGGACATGTACTTTGAGTAACTTAACAGTGATTAGAGTGTTACACTTAGCGATGTCAAAGCGATGTTTTTTGCTTGATAGTTTTGTGCGTGATATTTTAGTTTTTCTATGATAGAAAGCTGGTCTTCACATGATAACTGAACTATTGAGAAAGGCTTAACACATTTGTCAATTAATGTGTATTACTTGCTTTTTCTGAATGGTTTGAATGCTGTTTTAAATAATGTGTGTCTCTTTCAACTGATGTCTGAAGAAGCATTGGAGACAATGTGAAAGCAGTCACATTTAATAAAGTTTTCCAAATTTTTAAGATTTTTGGTTATTTGAGAACCTAGGCTGTGGTTGTAGTTGCGTGGTTATCTTATTTACTTATATCTTGTTCTGTACTCGCTCAGCTGCTTTATCCTGGTGGTATGTGGTTTGATTTTCCAGATTTTAAATATTGCTCTTCTAAACTGAGGAAGTTGCTAGCGTAACAGGATTTGTGATAACTTGCATTTTCTGATTGATATGAAGTTTGAAAGTCAAATTCTTGTCACTTTTTAGTGGCTTCAATGCTCAATGATTTGTTAGAAAACAAGTTTATGATGAGCAGAGTGAAAATATAAGGTGCAGACCTAGACATTCTGTGGAAATCTGCACAGCTGAGAGGTAAACATTCATTATGTACTGTAGAGATGCTTGTATTGTTGCACTCTATTCTAGATGCTTATTTTAAAAAAGGATAAAGCAAAATGCATTTGGTTACAGCACAGAATAAAGCCTTCTCATAATATGGGATGCATCTTGTACTGTTAGATGACAGCCCTGTACACCACAGGCACTCTGTATGTGCCTATGACTGTCATGTTCATCACAGCTGTCAGCATGTATGTTAGCCAAATAGTCTGTATAGGAACACTTTCTGCATGTGTCATAATACATAATATCCAGCAAAGTTGTGCTAGAGCATAAATTATGACTTCCGCCTCTGAACTATACAATGTTTATGAGTAGAAATGATATGTTTTGTACAGAAGAACATTGTTTTTTAGCCTATCCACTGCCACAATTGCACATATAAGTTATTATATTAAACAAATGCTGGTTTTCAAATCACAATAAAATATACAAAACCCATGCTATATTATGTACTGCTTTATGTACGTGACTATATTGCTCTACAGCCATTTTCATTCAGCTGTGGGCTCCTTTCTATGTCTCAATTTTTTGGAAAACGACATTGATGTCTGCTGGTGTCCTTTGAGTGCATCCTTTATACATGTCCTAGGAAGGAAGAAGGTGAATAATTGTTGGTGCGTTACCATAGGAAGCATATATAACAATTTATGTTTGCTAGAGTATGAAGCATAGCTAAGACAGATATATGTGTCTGTATATATATATATATCCATCAATCTATCTATCTACCTGTCTATCTATTTATCTAAATGGTAACCTGAACTTATTCAAAATTGGTTGACTGAACAGATTGCCAACAGATATGCAAAACTGCTTAAATGCTGGAGTTGGGGAATATGTCTCTTCTGTGGTATTGTGCTATCTTAGCAGGGTTCAGGAGGTTCAGGCTCCATCAAGGGGGTGCAGGGTTACTTGTTTCCTGCAAAAAGTTTTTTTTTTTTTTTTTTTTTTTTTACTTTTTTGTACATTTATTTGCATGCTGTGGAGGTATACCTCACACATGAGTAGTGTGTTAATGTTTGCAATATCAGCCTTTATTGTCAAATTGGAGGCATCTGTATCCACATTTGGGTATTTTGATTAGATTAACTATACCAATAGATAGCCAGATAGACAGATAGATATCCCAAACAGCAATTACAATGTAGGAGCTGTCATCGCAGGCTGCAAGGATCCAGAAAAATGCATAAAAAAATCCAGCAGCCAAAGACCAGATATGCAGCATCAAATCCCCAGATTCTCTATAGCTTGCATGGTGTGCAAGATCGGTGCAAGAGCTCCACCAGGCAATATGTCTGCTGTGCGATCCAAGAACAGCCTGCAGGGGTGTGCACAAGTGCTCCTGCACTAATCCTGCATGGACTAAGCCGCTGCATGTAAATCACCCCATCTGCAGCAGAAATCTATGCAAATGAGGTGATTTAGCAATCCAGGAAGCTTGCAACTGGCTGTGCAGGACTAGTGCAATATGCAGAAATGTACTCGGTAAGTTACCGAGTACATATCTGCAAATTCCAAAACGGAGTTGTGACAGCTCCAAATAAAGGCTGCATATCATGTAGTAAGCATGCCAATGGCCAGGTATAAGGCCATTGCCATTGCAAACAGTGAAAAAATAAAATAATCAACTTTTTTTTTTTTTTAGTCAATCTCGGCTGTTTAATCATAGGGCAGTGGTGTGCAAATGTGATCGGGGGGGAAATAACAAAATAAACCTAAATTAAGCATTCTAACTAAAATCAGTATTCTGCCATACAAGTCAATGGCAGGCAGAAGACAACATGGCCAGTGAGTGGTGGTTGCTACGGGGGGAGGCTCAATGTGAGACATCCAACTATGCATAAGCAGGCAATCATATGCAAATGAGGGGAAGGATAGTGAATCCCAGTTTTCGACAGCATGTGAGTTGGGTACCAACAGTGTAAGAGTAGGAATAGCTTGCTGCAAGCCTAGGAGTTAGGTGACATCATGTGAGGGTGTGTCAGGCATGCTGTAAGCGGATTGGAGCCCTGTGGCTTGGGTTTGGTCCTAACTTAGCACAGCTAAGCTAGGGGGTGTGTCTATACCTGCCTAGTACTTTTTACAATGCCTAAGCGGGTGGGTGCTCCATGCAGTGGGTTTTAAATGCAGAAAAAAAAGTTAAACCAGGAAATAGCAGCAGTGTGCACATTTGTGCAGTCTGTTTGCACGCTGTGCCCCCGTGCTTAAACAGGAAGGCAATGCTAGAAGTCTAAACCTCAAAATGCACTCTCTCAAGGCACTCCTAAAAATGGAGAACATTGATATCTCTGCAGTAACTGAGACCTGGTTCAAGGCTCCAGAGAGCACCCCCGCAATACCAGGCTTAAACTCTTGCCACACTTTTCGGCCACCAAACCAGGATTGAAACACTAAAGGTGGAGGAGGGTCTATATTCACCAAGGATATTCACACCACCAGGTTAGTTGCCCAACACAATGTGTCTGAAATTCTCTAAGTGCAACTACCACTAGGTAAGACTACAATCCAAATTGTAGCTTGCTACAGATCCCCCACCAAGCCCCAAGATTCTCACTACACCTTTCTAAACATACTGGAAAATATTAATATACAACCAATCACTCTAATACTGGGTAATTTCAACTACCCTGCCATTAAGTGGGAAAACTACTTGTGTACCAACACCTTTGCCCAATGGTTCTTGGAATTCATAACTTCCAATGCCCTGGATCAACTAATCCATAGTCTCACCAGGGGCTCCAATATTCTAGACCTGGTCATTACCAACATGAGAAATCAATGCTCCACATCTATGGTCACCCCCTTGATGGTCAGGCCACACCATAAGCTAATCACCCTTAACATCCACATCCCACCCCCACCCCCTAGTAAGGAAACCTCCATAAAAAATGTCTCCAAAGCCAACTTCTTGCTACTCAAGTCAGACGTTACAAACTTCATGACACCCATGCAGATGGGAACTGAAATTTCGACTGCTGAGTCCTACACTAAGGCACTGTACGAGCACATCCAGTCATGCATGAAT
Source organism: Protopterus annectens (assembly GCF_019279795.1). Taxonomy (NCBI): domain Eukaryota; kingdom Metazoa; phylum Chordata; order Ceratodontiformes; family Protopteridae; genus Protopterus; species Protopterus annectens. The sequence goes on along the minus strand of NC_056732.1, from coordinate 1,165,060,676 downwards.
CGTGCCATCCCAAATAGAACCAAGATGTTCTCCTCCAAAAAAAGGAAGACAATCTGGTGGTCTCCTGCCATAAACAAACTTTACAACAAAAGGAAGAAACTGTTGCAGAAAAGAGGAAAATCCCAGGATGCAAAAAACTCCCTTACCAGCCTCTGTAAGAAGGAGATCCCTCATAAAATCCTCCAAAGTTAGTTATGAAAATAAAATTGCCAAAGATTCCAAAGACATTCACAAGGCATTCTATAACTATGTCAAGAATTTAAATGGCCAATGCTCAGATATGCTCTGAGCTACAACAGAATGGCATTAAATATTCTGATCCCAAGGATATTGCCAGTATCCTGGCAGATCAATTCAGTGCCAACTTCACCTTCCTCTAACCCCCTAAATGGCCCATCTCAATACCGGAAGATTGCCAAATTCCGGTAATAATGGCCACACAGGTAAAAAGCACACTCTCCAAAGCTAAGAATACAACATCCATGGGACCAGATGACATCCCGGGCTGTGTACTACATGAACTACAAAATGGACTGGCACCTCACCTAAGTGTCATGTTTAATCATACCCTCATCTCAGGCTTCATGCCCACTGAGTTATCCCACTCCACAAGGGGGGATCCACCTTGGATCCCGGGAACTACCACCACATCAGTCTGATGAGCCTGATCTGGAAGGCCATGGAACGTATTATCATGGAACTTATAAACAAAGACATTGGTAACCTCAAAACACTGGACCCCACCCAGTTTGGGGTCGTGAAGGGCCGATCTTGTCTCCTGAGCTTGATTGACTTCTTTGAATCAGTCCCAAGAGCCGTGGACAAGGGTAAGGCAGTCCACACAGCCTATCTGGACCTTGCCAAGGCCTTTGACACTATCCCCCACTCTGGAATCATAGATAAACTTACTAAGCTTGGCATTAATCCCTACATCACTCGATGGGTTGCCAACTGGTTTACTGACAGAACCCACACTGTAAAAGCAGCTGACACCAAATCCAGCTCCAGACAAGTGACAAGTGGTGTACCTCAGGGTTTAGTCCTAGGACCTCTCTTGTTTGGCATCTACTTCTCTAAAGTACAGGCCAACATTAAGGGGCTTTGGCTAACAAAGTTCGCAGATGACTGCAAACTGGGAGCCATTATTCAATTCCCAAATTATGTGGATACTCTACAAAAGGGCCTTAAAGAAACAGATGCTTGGTGCCAGAGCCATGGGCTCAAGCTCAATGCCAAGAAATGTATAGTGATCCCTTTTGGGAAAAAAACATGTACCCATGAATTACCACATAGGTGGCAGTACACAAAACACCGAAAGTGTGATAAGAGACTTAGGGACATGGGTGGACAGTGGTCTCACCTTCAATAACCACATCGCCGCAACAGTCAGGAAATCCTTCTATGTGGCACACCTCATCACTAAGGGCTTTTCATCCAGAAAAAAGGAGGTAATTTTCCCACTGTGCTCATCTCTCATTAGACCCATTATAGAATATTTCTCCCTATTTGGTATGTACCTCTGAAGACATCTGCAACAATTGGAAAGGCTGCAGAAATACATCACTAAAAGAATCACAGGCCTAAAGCAGATGCCCTATGCTGAATGCCTTATAAAACTCCAGCTATACTCTGTCACATATTGTCTACTCAGAGGCAATCTCTGCTTAACATACAAGGCCATGTCAAACCCAGAGCTGTTGGACATGCTACACTTAAAGAAATCCCAATCCCTCAGAGCCACACAATCCAGGGATCTAAACCTTGTCATCACAATAAACAAAACATGCTGGAAGGATAGGTTCCTGACCCACAGACTCCCCAGACTCTGGAACAGACAGCCCATACATGTCAAGCAGAATGCCTCTTTGGCCCTCTTCAAAAGGAACCTTGATGACTGGATGGGAGAAGAAAATTCACCCCGGGGATCACATCAGTTGCCCTGCTAGACAGGGGTCCAGGAAAGTAAATAGTGTGGGAAGAAATAGCTAGGGAATTGTTATGGCGAGGCTTATATAGGCCATAGGGAGGATAGCCTAGTACCAACCTATGAACCTTTCAACCTATGGGAAGGGAAAACAGCAGTAGGAAGGTAACCAAGGGGAACTAGCATAGCTGGCAGGTAAAAGGTATCAGAATCAGCCAATTACACAGGCAGCACACCAGCACAGCCCAGAACAGTACTATAAACTATGCAAACACCTTCCCCTCTGTTTTTTTCCACACTCTACACCACCGGTGTAAACAAGCGGGGAGCTTTTAACGCTCACAACAGCAAAATGATAGGGGTTGTAATAACTATCATACAACAACTTGTAGAAGAGGCTGAGAGTGGTGAGGATGTGAATGCTGTTGAACAACCCACAGTGAGGAGACAGAGAAGAGTGTACAGACCCAGGGTAACCTACCTGGGGCTACATGAGCTGGAGATAGTCGAGCACTAAAGGGTGGACAGGGACCTCCTACAGCAAATTGTTGAGCTGTGCCGGTCATACCTCACACACAGAACTAACAGAGGAGAACTCATCCCAGTGGATACCAAGGTATGTGTAGGCCTAAGAATGCTAGCTACAGGTATCTTCCAAAGGCCAACTGGGGATATGATGGGGATCTCACAGGCATCAGCATCCAGGGTACTCCACCAGTTCCTGGATGCCATGTCAGCACATGTCGGTGAGTATGTATATTTCCCCAACACCCATGAGGCGTTGGCCAGCAATATGCAACTGTTCCACCAAATAGCAGAATACCCTGAGGTAGTGGGTGCTATAGACTGCACGCACATATGCATCAAAGCACCACCTGGTGAGCGAGGTAGGGTCTACATCAACCACAAGGGCTTCCCCTCCATCAACTGCCTGGTTGTGTGCGATGCCCAGGGCATAATAATGAGTGTGTGCTGGCTGCCCTGGAAGCTATCAGGATTCCCACATCTGGCATCTGATGCAGCTGTACCAGAGATTTGCCAATGGGGACATCCCTGACAGTCACTTAGTGGGAGATGCTGGATATGCACTGGAGCTGTGTCTGATTACACCCATCAGAAATGCACACACACCTGATCAAGAACTCCAAAATGAGGCACATGCATGGACCAGAATTATAGTAGCGCATGTGTTTGGGATGCTCAAGTCATGGTTCCGGTGCCTGGACACATCTGGTGGAGCCTTGCAGTATTCACCAGCTACATGTACCCAGATTGTCCTCATGTGTGCCATGCTACACAATATGATCCTGTGGAAACAGCTGCAGCAGGAACATCACAGGGCAGGGACACACAGCCCCCCACCATTGCCAAGGCCTGCACAGGCACAGAATGACTCGGAGGAGGAACAACCTGAGCCTGCCCCAGTAGGCAGAAGGAGACATGCCCAGTATGCCCTGGCCTTGGCAAAGCTGCAAAGCATAGCACATACACTGACACAGGAGAGACCCAGGGAATGACAACTCTCTCTGACTCTCACATACAGTAAAAGAGATGTCAAAAATTACACCACCTACAGTATACACTATCCCCGACACAGTTTGTCCCCATATTGCCAAATGCTAGACGGATACCCTGCAGAAACAGTTTGCTACATGTAGGTGTACAACACAAAGGTTTGCACTGGAGTACAAACTACCTGGAATCAATCCACACATTCAATACAGAAGGACATACTGGGCATGCTCACGCACTTAGGTGAATGAAGGCAATGTCAGACAACAGCATACTGAAAGTTCATACTGGGCATGCTCACACACTTAAACAAATGAAGTTCATGTCTGCAAGCAACAGTGGACCATACATATCTGGCAGTTACAGATGTTAGTGCATACACTCCTCAGTATGCACCAGTCATGCTTTGCACACAAAGTGGATAGGAATACAGACATATATCCAAGGACAACACACTATAATAAGCCAAAAGTAGACATACATAGATGTGTGGAAGAGAATGACTGTGACAAGGAGCAATCCATTATGAGGCCTGTCCCACCCAGCACACAGCCAAATGGCTATAACAATATGAGGTGTAAATGTCACTCACTGTAGATATTAGCCACCTGTATCCTTCAGCATTACATACTATGTGGTGCAAGTGCTAGCTGTGCAACATGACTGCACAAGGAAGTAGTCATCTAGCAACTGTATACATGTACATGTGGAATATAACCCTGTGTGTGCCACATGTGGTGTGTCAACCTCTAGATGAATGGGTTATGGCCCATGCACACACACTGCCCTCCCCATAGCCCTACTATGACAAGCCTGCTGCTGTCATTCACTTTGAAATACACCTTTGTGAAAGGTGTAGCCCAGTAATTGCTGCAGCGCCTCCTATAACTGCGTACTGCTGTAGTGTGATAAACTTGTTAAGTAGGAGTTCTAATCCTAGACATAGTAACTGTGTGTGTTTCTCTGTCTGTGTAGAGTGCAATGCCTTTTTAGGCTAGCCACACTCACTACAATTCAAATGCCCTACTTTGGCAAGGCTGTTGCTGTCATCCACTGTGAAATACACCTTTGGGAAAGCTGTAGCCCAATAATCATGACATGGCAATTGTGTGTGCATGTGTCTCTGTCTGTGTAGAGTGCAATGCTTTTTAGGGTAGTCACACTCACTACAGTTGAAGTGCTCTATTTTGGCAAGGCTGCTGATGTCATTCACTGTGAAATACACCTTTGGGAAAGGTATTGCTCAGTCATCTCCGTGGCGTGTCCTATAACAGCGTACTACTATTTGTGATAAACTAGTTAGGTAGGGGTTCTAATCCCAGACATGGCAACTGTGTGTGTGTTTGTGTGCGTCTCTGTCTGTGTATGGAGCACTACTTTTTAGGCTAGTCACACTCGCTACAAATCAAATTTCCTACTTTGGCAAGCTTGCTGATGTCGTTCACTGTGAAATACACCTTTGGGGAAGGAGCACTCCAGTAATCCCCGTGGCACTTCCTATAACAGTGTAATGCAGTAGTGCGATATAGAACTATGCTAGGGGTTCTATTCCCACACATGGCAGGTGTGGATGTTTATGTGTGTTTCTAGGTCTGTGTAGGGAGCACAACATGTTAGGCTAGTCACACTCACTACAATTCAAATGGCCTGCTTTGGCAATCCTTCTGATGTCATTCACTATGGAATACACCTTTGGGGAAAGTGCAATCCAGTAATCTCTGTGGCGAGTCCTATAACTGTGTACTGCTGTAGTGTGATAAACTAGTTAGGTAGGAGTTCTAAGCCCAGACATGGTGTGTGTGTCTGTGTTTGTCATTCAAATCCTGTGTTTTGCGTGGCTGTGAGTGTGTAACAGCTGCACTCATTGTGGAGCGGGTTTTGCAAATTTCTTATATGGTAGCCCCACTATATGTCACAATGTCCATCTTACAGGGATAACAGATGTGAAATTTCTGAGAGGCTGGGGTGCAAATCCATACCCCTACATGTGACATCAAGGCCTGGTGAACAAAGTTAGCAACTCTTGTATTACCCAGAGAACACTCTCAACCCATGTCTCACACACACACACACACACACACACACACACACACACACACACATACACACACACACACACACACACAGTTGCCTAGGCAACAACCGCTATGTTGGTAGTACCCTGTATATCGCCCACTGATAGTAACCATGGTGTGATTGCAGTGGGCTACAGAGGGCATAACAACCTATCCATCAGTCCAATAAGCATGTACATGTAGACAGTGCACCTTCCCTATGTTCCTCACTGGACACCTGCAACATCTCTGGTGCCAATAAATGTGACCCACAAAGGACATACCACGCCTTAAGCACATGCCCTGTATGGACAGATGCCACTGACACCAGGGAATACTTGTATCATGCTATCAATGTAGGTGCAGGGTAACCTGATGTCCATTAACAGTTCCTGCCACATGAGGTCAGGACTGGCTTAACTGATGATAACAATATGTGTACACAACATGGGCCAGACACAACATGGGCCAGACACCCCAGGTACAGTTCCACATGTCACTGTACATGCATGTGGGATGTGTGCACATCCCAGACTCTGTCCATGTCATGGACTACGGAACATATATATGGAAAAAGCAATGCACAGCAATGGCCAAACACATTAGTTACCCAGGTTACTGTATGGTGAATGCAATACCCACCTGTGGGGGCCAATCCATACACTACACCTCTGAGCCACACTGCAGATCATTGTCATGTGTCCTGATGCCAAGGTAAACCCATCACCTAGCCTTCTATAGTCATCTGGCACAGTCGACCACTACACACCCATGAAGCAATGCACCCATGCATGTCAGTATTGGCACCCTGTGTGTGTGTGTGTGGTATATGATGCTTATGACCACATTCACACTTGCTACATCCCCCATTGGCATACTGAAGCATGCTGTCTGATGTCAGACACCTCCACATACCCTTTTCCCATATAACCTCCAGATAACCCCTGTGGTGCATGTGATACCTGCACAGTACTGTATTGTGGCAATCTAACTAGTGATGAGTTGTATTCCTGACCTTGACAAGTGTGTCAATGTGTGTGGGTCCCTGAGAGAGAGTGTGGCTGTGTTGACGCTGACACTTGTTCATCCAGACAGGCATGTGTACTACACCTACCGTATAGCTACCATATCACCGTTGCAGATGTCACTCACCATCACATATATGTTTGGAGGGCTCCTCAACATGTAACCTCTGTGTCGCATCCAATAACTGCATAGTCATGTGATAGCAATACATAGTCAGTCAGGGGCTTGATACCCTGTACTGGTAGGTGTGTTACATGCTTAAGTTTTACTCTCCCACACTTTCCCGACTTATCTTTTCCTCTATCTGCCTCTCTCACTCCCTCTCTGGTGGATGAGGAGACTTACACCTCCTTTGCTTAGGCAGAAGCATGTGTATTGTAAGTGATGCTCATGATCAGCTGATGGCCTCTGGATGAATTGCAGCCCTCCTGAATGCATGTGGAACAGCTGTGGTAACATTCCCATTGCCAATTGCATGGAAACACTCTCCAATATTTGGGAACATCATGTTGGTGTTGGGTCTTTTCATTCACTGTGAGCAGGACCTAGATCTGTTGTTTGGAAACAGCATCACAGATAGATTGGGGATTTACTTCTAACAACATACACTGTGGAAACAGGCCAACATACAGGAGGGATATGTGCCTGACTTGACTACATACTGTAAGTGCTGCTATATGCATTTGAAGTAATGTTGGTTTAACAGGGTGTGTGTGGATATGGCTGTCCTCCATGTTCTAATACCTGTCATGTCAGTGCTATGTTTATGAGGAAACCCCCATCTGTAGGGTCATCTGCAGACTGGGCAGTGTGTGGTGCCTTATGTTTCTTGTGTTACCCACAGAGCAACTATATGTGAACTGCAGAAGCATAGTGTGAGGATTGCAGTCAGTACATGGTGACAGCCATGAGAGTTACTGACTTAACCCTCATAGGACATATGTTGCAACAAACCCTGTTACAACAATAAATATATGAGGTTATCACAGCAACTGGCCCTTGTTTTCAATTATTAAGGAATTCCCAATATTATTCTAGCATGTCCAAAGGTCAGTTGTCAATCTCCTCTCTGGTCCAGCTGGTGAATCTGGGAATCTTGAGGCAATGTTATAACTGCCTCATGTACACAGACAACCCTCTCCTCCTCCCACATAACACAAATACTTGTGAGAGATGCAGCTATTTAGCCAAACTGGAGGCTGAGCTCTCTCAACTCAGGACTGGCAAGACCAGACAGGAGGAGAAGGCAACTACACACACCACAAAACCAGCCTCACATAATGCTACCACACCACTGAATGAAACACATAAACACACAAAGACATACTCGGAGGCTCTGAGTAAAAATTTACCTAAACAGCAGAGGCCTCCAAAGCAGACACCCAAACAACTGCTACCTCAAGACACCCCACAAGCAACACATAAACCACAAAATCAGTGCGCAAAGCAGTCACAGCCCTTAAGGCCAAATACAACACCAAACATACTTGTCATAGGTGACTCCATAGTCAGACACACTGACGTCCCACTCACCAGGCTGAACAAGGAGAGGGTCACAGTAAGCTGCCTATCGGGCACTAGAATCCACCACATAACACAAGCACTCGGGTCACTCCACTGCAAGTACAAATATGACACAGTCATTGTCCATGCTGGTGTGAACGACCTGAGACGTACCTCCCTGGACTACATGAAAAGAGACATAGAGGAGCTCTCTGATTATGTAGCCCAGGCAGGTATGACCCTGACCCTGAGCAGTATCCTTCCTTCACCAAGAATGATGCCACAATATAGAGACAAGATGATCAGCTTTAACAATTGGCTTAATGTCTGGTGTCATTCAAAGGGGATCCAGTGTCTGTCTGCCTGGGATGACATGCTTGATAAGCCATGCTGCTTCGCAAGGGACGGCTTGCACCTGTCACCCCTGGGATTCTGGATATTGGCTAAGGCTCTTGCCACCCCCATAGTGCCTTTTTTAGGCAAGGCTCAAATTCTAAACCTACCACCCTAGAAAACAAAAATGGGAAGAAACTGAGGGTAATGCTGCTCAATGCCAGAAGTGTAAATCTCAAAATGCATGCACTCGAGGCCCTTCTCAGTATGGAGAACATAGATGTCTGTGCTGTAACTGAAACCTGGTTCAAGGCTCCTGAGAGCACCCTGGCACTATTAGGTTTTACCTCATATCATGCGTTCTGGCCCCAAAACCCGGACCACACCACAAAAGGGGGGAGGGGTGTATCCATATTCATAAAGGATACCCACACCTCCAGGTTGGTGGCAACGCACAAAGCTTCGGAAACCATCCAGGTGCAACTAACCATAGGCAAAACTGCTCTATAAATTGTAGCATGCTACAGGCCACCCTCTCAAACTCAGGAACCCCACACAGCCTTCCTGAAGACACTGGAGGGTATAAATGTATCTCCAAACACCATCATATTGGGTGACTTCAACTACCCGAATATAGACTGGGAACATTACTCAATCCCTAACTTTCTAGCCCAACGGTTCCTGGAGTTCATAAATTCAAATGCCATGGAACAGCTAGTCACTGTTCCTATGAGAGGAGAAAATATACTAGATCTCATTATCACAAACATGGGGACAAAATGCTCCACACCGGAAGTATATCCCTCATTGGTGAGATCTGATCATAAACTAATCTCACTGGAAATCCACATCCCGCCCCCACCCCAAACAAAAAAGACCACAGTGAAGAACTTCTCTAAAACAAACTTCACACTACTCAAGACTGGTGTGGTATCCTTCAAGGCCCCTGAGCCAGTGGAAACCACAACCCAAGCTGCAGAAACCCTTACAAATGCCTTCTATGAACACCTCCAGGACTGCATGGATCAGGCAATCCCAAATAAAGCCAAGCCTCTTTCCACAAAGGGCAAACGTCCAGTCTGGTGGACCCCAGCCATTAACAAACTTTACAATAAGAGGAGAAAGCTATTACATGATAGAACAAAATCCATAAAAGGGAAGTCACCCCTGATCATTATTAGTAAAAAAATACGAGCACTCATAAAATCAACTAAGGCCAATTTTGAGAGAAAAATTGCCATGGATTCAAAGGACAATCATAAGGCCTTTTTCAGCTATGTTAGGAACCTGGGTGGAAACTCCCAGATATGCTCAGAATTAGTCCAAAATGATACAAAAATCACTGAACCCACAGACATTGCCAACATACTGGCAGACAGGTTCAGTACAAACTTCACCCTCCCCTAAAGGAGAGATAACTATCCCAGCAGAGTGTAGCCTCCCAGACATCTCAAATGCGCAGGTGAAAGCTGCTCTCTCTAAAGCTAAAAACACAGCATCAATGGGACCGGATGGTGTCCCCGGCTGTGTGCTACACGAGCTAAATGAGGAATTAAACCCGCATAAGGCAGCTGTTTAATCTCAGCCTTACCACAGGATACGTGCCCAAGGAGTGGCGTACGGCAACTGTGGTCCCACTCCATAAAGGCGGTGCCTCTACAGACCCTGGTAATTACCGCCCCATAAGCTTAACAAGTCTAGTCTGCAAAGCTATGGAGAGGATCACAATGGAGCTCATAAACAAAGATATAGGGGACTTGCAGACATTGGACCCGACCCAGTTTGGCTTCGTCAAGGGCAGATCATGCCTTTTGAACTTGGTCGACTTCTTCGAAACAGTCACCAAGGCCATTGATGAGGGAAAGGCAGTCCATACAGCCTACCTTGACCTTGCAAAGGCTTTTGACACAATACCCCACTCGGGTATTGTAGAAAAACTTACCAACATAAATGTAAACCCATATGTCACAAGATGGGTTGCAAACTGGCTTAAGGACAGAACCCACAGGGTTAGAGTTGTTGGCACTATGTCAGACTCCAAGCCGGTCACAAGTGGTGTCCCATAGGGCTCGGTCCTTGGCCCCCTATTGTTCGGCATCTACTTCTCAGAAGTACAGGCCAACATGGGAGGACTTTGGCTGACAAAGTTTGCAGACGACTGCAAACTGGGCGCCATAGTGGAAAGTGCATTGGACACGGATATCCTTCAGAAGGGACTCACAGAAACAGATAGCTGGTGCCAGAGCCATGGCCTGAAGTTAAACGCCAAAAAATGTATAGTCATACCCTTCAGGAAAAACAAGGTAACCCCAAGCTATCAGAAGAGGTTATCAGGGACCTGGGGACCCAGGTTGACAGTGGCCTTTCTTTTTACACTGGTTTGTGGTCTGCACTGTTGTGGCAGAACAGGTAGCTTACATCCTTCTAGGTTGAGAACTGCTGATTGAGGGCTCAGTGTCTGTTATTCTAAAAGTGTATTAATTCTGGTTTAAGCACTTGGGCTTTCAAGCCAGTTATTTTACATTAAGAGGGTTCGTGGTCTGCACTCTTGTGGGAGGAGAGGCTGGACTCTGCCCTTCTGAGCTGGGAATTTCTGGTTGAAGGCTTATAGTGCATGCATATCTGAACTGTTTCTTACTGAAGTTGGTGCGCCTTGTTTGCTGTGGCATAGACTGGATTCGGGCCTGCTGGATCTAGCTTTGTTTGTGTAACTTGAGCACTAATCCAGACATTCTCTAAAGTATTCAATGGTATTTATTACTGCTTGGTTGTAACTTGATTAAAGTGTAGCTATCATTCAAGTCTTTTGGATTAAGCACTTGGGCTTCAGACCAGTTGTTTTACATTAGGAAGGTTTGTGGCAAGCACTGTGGTGGCAGGACAGGTAGCTTTCATCCTTCTAAGTTGGGAACTGCTGATTGAGAGCCCAGTGTCCAAGTGTATTAGTTCTGGTTTAGGCACTTGGGCTTCAGGCCAGTTATTTTACATTAAGAAGGTTCGTGGTCTGCACTCTTGTGGGAGAAGAGGCTGGACTCTGCCCTTCTGAGCTGGGAATTTTCTGGTTAAAGGTTTATAGTGCCTGAATATTTGAACTGTATCTTACTGAAATTGGTTCACCTTGTTTGCTCTAGCATAGACTAGATCCAGGCCTACTGAATCTAGCTTTGTTTATATACTTGTTGTTTGTTTGCTTGTTATTTCCTGGAAGCTAATTCACCTAATACGCAACTTCTCAGCGCTTCTGTGGATCACTAGTGATATCTGCATTGCTTACTGTACTTATTTCCTTGTTTCACTTGAAAGAAAGTTACTGTTTGTCGTTTTTGCATTTAGTTACTTGTATCACATTGCACTCAAGTTACCTGGCACTTGCTCACTAAAGCAATTATATAAGTCAGCACTAAAATTAAAAGCACTACACCCTCACTCCCCACTGGCCCTTGTTTTCAATTAAGGATTTCCCAATATTATTCTAGCATGTCCAAAGGTCAGTTGTCAATCTCCTCCGGTCCAGCTGGTGAATCTGGGAATCTTGAGGCAATGTTATAACTGCCTCATGTACACAGACAACCCTCTCCTCCTCCCACATAACACAAATACTTGAGAGATGCAGCTATTTAGCCAAACTGGAGGCTGAGCTCTCTCAACTCAGGACTGGCAAGACCAGACAGGAGGAGAAGGCAACTACACACACCACAAAACCAGCCTCACATAATGCTACCACTCCACTGAATCAAACACATAAACACACAAAGACATACTCGAGGCTCTGAGTAAAATTTACCTAAACAGCAGAGGCCTCCAAAGCAGACACCCAAACAACTGCTACCTCAAGACACCCCACAAGCAACACATAAACCACAAAAGCAGTGTGCAAAGCAGTCACAGCCCTTAAGGCCAAATACAACACCAAACATACTTGTCATAGGTGACTCCATAGTCAGACACACTGACGTCCCACTCACCAGGCTGAACAAGGAGAGGGTCACAGTAAGCTGCCTATCGGGCTAGAATCCGCCACATAACACAAGCACTGGTCACTCCACAGCAAGTACAAATATGACACAGTCATTGTCCATGCTGGTGTGAACGACCTGAGACGCACCTCCCTGGACTGCATGAAAAGAGACATAGAGGAGCTCTCTGATTATGTAGCCCAGGCAGGTATGACCCTAACCCTGAGCAGTATCCTTCCTTCACCAAGAATGATGCCACAATATAGAGACAAGATGATCAGCTTTAACAATTGGCTTAATGTCTGGTGTCATTCAAAGGGGATCCAGTGTCTGTCTGCCTGGGATGACATGCTTGACAAGCCACGCTGCTCAAGGGACGGCTTGCACCTGTCACCCTGGGATTCGGGATATTGGCTAAGGCTCTTGCCACCCCATAGTGCCTTTTTAGGCAAGGCTCAAATTCTAAACCTACCACCCTAGAAAACAAAAATGGGAAGAAATTGAGGGTAATGCTGCTCAATGCCAGAAGTCTAAATCTCAAAATGCACGCACTCGAGGCCCTTCTCAGTATGGAGAACATCGATGTCTGTGCTGTAACTGAAACCTGGTTCAAGGCTCCTGAGAGCACCCCAGCACTATTAGGTTTTACCTCATATCATGCGTTCCGGCCCCAAAACCCGGACCACTCCACAAAAGGAGGGTGTATCCATATTCATAAAGGATACTCACACCTCCAGGTTGGTGGCAACGCATGAAGCTTCGAAACCATCCAGGTGCAACTAACAATAGGCAAAACTGCTCTACAAATTGTAGCATGCTACAGGCCACCCTCTCAAACTCAGGAACCCCACACAGCCTTCCTGAAGACACTGGAGGGTATAAATGTATCTCCAAACACCATCATATTGGGTGACTTCAACTACCGAATATAGACTGGGAACATTACTCAAGCCCTAACTTTCTAGCCCAACGGTTCCTGGAGTTCATAAATTCAAATGCCATGGAACAGCTAGTCACTGTTCCCACGAGAGGAGAAAATATACTAGATCTCATTGTCACAAACATGGGGACAAAATGCTCCACACCGAAGTATATCCCTCATTGGTGAGATCTGATCATAAACTAATCTCACTGGAAATCCACATCCCGCCCCCACCCCAAACAAAAATGACCATAGTGAAGAACTTCTCTAAAGCAAACTTCACACTACTCAAGACTGGTGTGGTATCCTTCAAGGCCCCTGAGTCAGAGGAAACCACAACCCAAGCTGCGGAAGCCCTTACAAATGCCTTCTATGAACACCTCCAGGACTGCATGGATCAGGCAATCCCAAATAAAACCAAGACTCTCTCCACAAAGGGCAAACGTCCAGTCTGGTGGACCCCAGCCATTAACAAACTTTACAATAAGAGGAGAAAGCTATTACATGATAGAACAAAATCCATAAAAGGGAAGTCACCCTGATCATTATTAGTAAAAAATACGAGCACTCATAAAATCAACTAAGGCCAATTTTGAGAGAAAAATTGCCATGGATTCAAAGGACAATCATAAGGCCTTTTTCAGCTATGTTAGGAACCTGGGTGGAAACTCACAGATATGCTCAGAATTAGTCCAAAATGATACAAAAATCACTGAACCCACAGACATTGCCAACATACTGGCAGACAGGTTCAGTGCAAACTTCACCCCACTCTCCCCTAAAGGAGAGATAACTATCCCAGCCGAGTGTAGCCTCCCGGACATCTCAAATGCGCAGGTGAAAGCTGCTCTCTCTAAAGCTAAAAACACAGCATCAATGGGACCGGATGGTGTCCCCAGCTGTATGCTACACGAGCTAAATGAGGAATTAAACCCGCACATAAGGCAGCTGTTTAATCTCAGCCTTACCACAGGATACGTGCCCAAGGAGTGGCGTACGGCAACTGTGGTCCCACTCCACAAAGGTGGCGCCTCACGGACCCTGGTAATTAACGCCCCATAAGCTTAACAAGTCTAGTCTGCAAAGCTATGGAGAGGATCATAATGGAGCTCATAAACAAAGATATAGGGGACTTGCAGACATTGGACCCGACCCAGTTTGGCTTTGTCAAGGGAAGATCATGCCTTTTGAACTTGGTCGACTTCTTTGAAATAGTCACCAAGGCCATTGATGAGGGAAAGGCAGTCCATACAGCCTACCTTGACCTTGCAAAGGCTTTCGACACAATACCCCACTCGGGTATTGTAGAAAAACTTACCAGCTTAAATGTAAACCCATATGTCACAAGATGGGTTGCAAACTGGCTTAAGGACAGAACCCACAGGGTTAGAGTTGCTGGCGCTGTGTCAGACTCCAAGCCGGTCACAAGTGGTGTCCCACAGGGCTCGGTCCTTGGCCCCTATTGTTTGGCATCTACTTCTCAGAAGTACAGGCCAACATGGGAGGACTTTGGCTGACAAAGTTTGCAGATGACTGCAAACTGGGCCATAGTGGAAAGTGCATCGGACACGGATATCCTTCAGAAGGCACTCACGGAAACAGATAGCTGGTGCCAGAGCCATGGCCTGAAGTTAAACGCCAAAAAATGTATAGTCATACCCTTCGGGAAAAACAAGGTAACCCCAAGCTACCATATAGGTGGCAATCCACTAAGCACAGAAGAGGTTATCAGGGACCTGGGGACCCAGGTTGACAGTGGCCTTTCTTTGACACTCACATTGCTAAAGTGGTTAGAAAGACCTTCTACATTGCCCACCTGATCATGAAGGATTCACATCCAGATCTAGTGAGGTCATTGTTCCCTGTACTCTTCACTTATCAGACCAATGATCGAGTACAATGCCCCATTCGGGATGTATCTCACCCGACATCTGCAGCAATTGGAGAGACCCCAAAAGTTCCTCACCAAAAGGATAAAGGGACTCAAAAATCTGTCATATGCTGCCAGATTGAAGAAACTCCAGCTCTATTCAGTCGCATACCGTCTGCTCAGAGGTGACATGTGCCTGACATACAAGGCCATGTCCAACCCGAATTAATGGACATGCTCCACCTCAAAAATCCAAATCCACCAAAACCACTAGAGCAAGCGACTTAAACCTTAGCACGGATATAAATAGGACGTGCTGGAGGGATAGATTTATCACTCAGAGACTCCCTATGCTGTGGAATAAAATCCCGGTCCATGTGAGGCAGAGCACCTCGCTGACTCTGTTCAAGAGAAATCTTGACCTGTGGATGGGAGATCGTAGGTTTACCCCGGGAATCATCTCTGGGTCACTGCTGGACAGAGGCACAACAAACTAATGGGCACAGTATTTTTTCATATAAGGGGTGGCGTAAGCCACAATAATTTGGGCTAGGCTTATAAATGCCTTAGGGCAGATAGCCTAGTATAAACCTATGAACCTATGAACCTATGTTGCTAAAGTGGTTAGAAAGACCTTCTACATTCCCCACCTGATCATGAAGGGATTCACATCCAGATCTAGTGAGGTCATTGTTCCCCTGTACTCTTCACTTATCAGACCAATGATTGAGTACAATGCCCCATTCGGGATGTATCTCACCCGACATCTGCAGCAATTGGAGAGACCCCAAAAGTTCCTCACCAAAAGGATAAAGGGACTCCAAAATCTGTCCTATGCTGCCAGATTGAAGAAACTCCAGCTCTATTCAGTCGCATACCATCTGCTCAGAGGTGACATGTGCCTGACATACAAGGCCATGTCCAACCCGGAATTAATGGACATGCTCCACCTCAAAAAATCCAAATCCACCAAAACCACTAGAGCAAGCGACTTAAAGCTTAGTACGGATATAAATAGGACGTGCTGGAGGGATAGATTTATCACTCAGAGACTCCCTATGCTGTAGAATAAAATCCTGGTCCATGTGAGGCAGAGCACCTCGCTGGCTCTGTTCAAGAGAAATCTTGACCTGTGGATGGGAGATCGTAGGTTTACCCCGGGAATCATCTCTGTGTTACTGCTGGACAGAGGCACAACAAACTAATGGGTACAGTATTTTTTCATATAAGGGGTGGCGTAAGCCACAAAACATTGGGCTAGGCTTATAAATGCCTTAGGGCAGATAGCCTAGTATAAACCTATGAAGCTATGAACCTATGAACCTATGAACATGTCAATATTGAGCTGGTCTTTGTGCCTCCAGCCACAGCTCTGGCAACCTTTGTTCATATCTCATGCAGTATGAGGTGCATATGTTCTGTACACCATATTTATTGACATCATATCTGACAACAAGCCAGTGAGATATCAGACTGTTACACATGTTATGTATAGCAGGGTTTATATTTGAGGACATAACGTGGGCATTCTGTGGTTGTATTTACAGTACTGAGGTTTGTGTACTTATGGTGATTGTCGACAGTACGTGTATTGTGAATATGTTCCTTGGCCTGTGTACAGACTGTGGTAGATGTCATTGTTCTTAATCCTGTTCTATCTGATGTTACATGCTGCTCCACTCTATGTTACCCTATCAGCTTACATGTTTGTAGGCCCAAACACACAGATGTCCCATACCACAGACAGGCATCAGACCACACTGTGTAGCGGCCCAGTATATGTAGGGTTAGTGTGAGAGTGGCACAAATCAGGATAGTGTTGATCAGATAGTCCATATACTGTAATTTTATGCTAGCTTACCATATGTGGCTGTGGATGTGTTCACATTGTCTGTGGTTATGCACTTTCACATAGGTGTCTGTTACTCTGTGCTGTGACATGCCTGTAGAGCCTGGAATATATGTAGGTACATGTGTATTCCCCCATAGGAAATGTAGGCCAGTGTTGTGGCAGTCTGCACCGTGCTTTGTTACATGCCTAGCAGCTTAGTGTACTTACCCAGTGAGATTTTATGCCCAGATACTTGCCAGATGTACTGCTGCTGAGCCACAGTAGCAGTCATGTATGTCAGACAAAGCAGTGGGTGCTGTACAGATGTATGTCACTAACTAGTGGGTAGTTTGTGGCCATGGCACCTCTGTACCAGTGGTTATTATGTGTCAGGACAGACAGGAGTGTGTGAATGCATAACCTATTGGGGCAAATGTATACCAGTATTTACGTGATATACCCATCTACATGGCTGTTAACATCCACATTGTCAGGCTTGGTCCACATGTCTTGCACTAAGGGGTTCTGTGTATACCTTTGGACTGAACAGTGTCAGATTGTCCACATATATTGGCCATATCTCTGATGCAGTCCACAGGAGCATTACTGTGCTAGCTGGGGGCAGGATCTCTGAGTCGGAGCTGAAGGGTTTAAGTCATGTTTCGTATATAGCTAGGATGTGAGGTTGGTTGTGGCTTAGCCAAGTGTGGAATTGGTAGGTTTTGTTGCTAAGACTCTGTGCATTAATGGTGAAGATCTTTATGTTATTAATATGGGAGGGATAAGTTGAGGGGTTGGTGTTGTTGTTACAGTGTGTAGGACCAGGGTTGGGATAGATATCTCCGGCAAGGATTATGTTGTTATAGGCAATATCCTTTATCCATTTTGATTTGCTGGGTATGTGTTTAGGGAGAGTTGAGATTAAATTAGGTGACAATATCTTAGCTTTGCAGGGGAGGAGGAAGATTTTAGGCTGGAATAGGTGCATTGGATTGTGCTTAATGAGAAAGGGGGAGATAGAGTGGAAATGAGGGTACTAGTGAGGATGAGGTGGGATTAGTGTGGAGGTTACTTTTGTAGGCAATATTGGGCAAGTGGAGGAGGAATATGAGCTGGCATAGAATAAGGGAATTAGGAAAAGAGAAAAGAGGCAATGGACATGGAGGGTGTCATGATTTATGGAGACCATGTCAAAGAGGAGAGAGAGAAAGAGATACATGTGGATTTGTAGGGGAGAGAAGGCTGTGAAAGAGAGGGGATTTTATAAGGAGAAGGCGGTACAGTAGGAGTTAAGTGAGGATGAAGGAGGGAATGGGAGATGAGTTGAGTATAAGTAGAAGAGTAGAGGTGTAGAAGCAATTGGTGGGAGGTGTTGTGAGGTGGATAGGTATTGGGTAGTGTGGATAAGAGGGAGGGGCAAGAGAAGAATAAAGGTAATTGCTCTGGGACTGGGTGGAAATTGGGGATAGGGTAGGGGAGAGGAGTGAGCCCACAGGGCAAACAGAGTGGGAAGAGTTGGAGAGAAGGTGGCTAGCAGAAACCAATCAACCAGCTATGGGATAAATGAAATACTCTATTTGAAATACTGAACCAGCAGAGGTAGGTCTGGGCTGGAGAGTGCGAAAGGAGAAAGGCAGTAGAGCAAAGCACATGGTGGAGCAGGCCAGAGGGGTAAGTAAGTGGAGATAGTAGGGGTAGCTCAGGAGAGAGTAGAATAGGAAAGAGGGTAGACTTATAAGAAAATGGAGGAATGGTGCCACCTAGTGGTACAAAAAGTATGTGTCATATAGCTTAGAGGGTAATAGAGTAAAGAGGCAAGCCAAAAAAGAGCTCAGTAGGCTGCTTGGCTAGCACAGGAAAAGATCAGGTGCTACGGTAGTGAGCACAGGTAGTAATTAAGTTAACAGATGACAGTACATACACTTTATATATCTTGAGAGGAGCTATCTGTTTGAAGCCCTTTGAGGTGTTTTAGCAGAGTCTCGCTGTAGAATCTCTTATAGGGGAAGGTTTCAAGGGATGTAGTGAAGGGGTGGAATGTAGCATGTACAGCTGTAGAGAGAGAAGAGCAGAATAATACAACCATTAGTAAGGCAGGAGAGAGGGAAAACAAATAGGCACAGAAGGCTACAGAAAGAGAGAAACAGTAGGCTAGAGGAGAAAAAGAATGAGGCTAGAGTAAAGGAGGGAAGAAGGAGTATAGAGAGAGTAGAAAGAGACAGTGGAGAAAATACCAGAACACCAAGTGTAGAGAGCTAATAACACAGCAAACAGGGTAAACCAAAACCTTTGTAGCACTTGTTAAATGAAAGCAGTTGTTACTTTAAGGCAAATAAGCAAGTAGCTATTGATGTTTACATCAGTTATAAAATGACACAGTAAATGGCAATACAGTTAACAAAGATTAAAACTAATCTTTTTGTAGCACTTGTTAAATATAAGCAGTTGTTGCTTAAGGCAAAAATCAGGTAGCTATTTTACTGTTATCACAGTTTTTAAATAACACAGTAGAATGCGTCAGGACAATTCCAGGTGGTAATGCCAGTAAATACAATAGTTAGTAGACTACAAAGTTTGAATAGCTAGTTATAAAAATGTAGATCAGCCCTAATTATAGTTAAACAGGGGATGAAACACCAGCTGTAGTGATGCAGAGAAATAGCGTTTAATTTATGGGCAAGTAGCTTGTGATACCAGGTAGCAGTCAATGCTTAAGTCACAGCTATGACTCCGTAAATCACAGCTATGACTCCGTATCAGTCGGAGAATGCTTCACTAAGTCTGAGCAAAGTATCAAGCTCAGAAGTGTGTTTTGCAACCCTATCTTGAAGCAAGGTTGACTAACAGTAGTAACTCAGGAGTCCAAATGCAATGAAGGCTAACGGTATTACTGTTTTGTTTCCCTTGGTTCCATTATAGTGGATGCAGGAAAAGGGGCTTTGTTATACACATTAAGTGATACTTCGCATTAGAACATACCCAATGACAGAAAGGCTTTTGAGTACCCCAGAGGAGAGGTGGGGAGCCCTTGAGGGAATGCAAGCAGTATAAGGGACGAAGCGGTCAGCAACAGTGGCACAATTAGACTGCACTAGGTTATATCATAAATCTACATATGCATATATCCATATTCCTGTCATGTGTAAACCACACAGTTGTGTATACCCTCCAGATGTATCTTCCCGTATGTATCTGCTATGTGTACATTATGATAAAACAACATATGTGATGCAACAGTCATATTAATAACAAGTACTACACAATTGTGGAAGTAAAGACAATTGTTCAATACTACTCAATATGTATATTGACAGATATATTGGTAAAACACCAGCTGTCTTCACAGTGGTCATGGTAAAGTGATTAATTGTTGTGACAATAGTGGACATGGTCCTGGGTTCAAGAACTGCAAGGGCTATTCATTTTGTTGCTGGGCTGAACAAGGGCTGTCAGATACAGAGTGGTTAAGGCAGTTTTGAGCAGCTTTAAGCAGGTTTGTGCAGGTTTGTGCTAAGCTAAGTGGTGCTAAGCTATGGGTAAACATACAGGCGCATACACAGAGTTGGCTTCGCTTACCAGTGCGCAAATCAGCTCAGCTGTTATATTGCAGCAATGCTAATACTTGTTAAGCATGGTTTAGCCCTGGTAACCAGTTCACACCACCCAGTCTGATAACATAACAGGGTAATGGCATCTGTAATAAGTGTATGTAATGCCATGTACAATACATGTGCCTATATGCTGTCATTACAGTAGCAAGGGGTGTGAATGTCATGTGTGTGACACAGATGTATATGAGGCCTGTACAGCACTATCATCTGTGTGAATGTGTTACATGCAAGTGTAGTAGCTCAGGGTACTTGCTGTCACACGGGCATGTAGTGTATCATGGTGGTACTACTGCTGACAGTGCTTACCCAGTCAAGAGAAGAGTTCTAAATATAATACTGACAACAGGTACACCTGCAGGCATAGCTGGACTCTGAGGCCTCCCTGTTTTATCCCTGGTGTGTGAGCTGTGTCACAGTATATAACCCCTACTGGGTAATGATCTGACATGTGGAATGTAACTGTAGACTACCGTCTGTACAGCACATGTTATTGAAGGCTTCTGACATGTAGTTATGGCATACATATTGTTGTCAAACATCTGTCTGTCAACACACTCATCCTACTTCATAGCTACTTGCCAAGCTGATGACTGTCAGTCCCTGTACAGATGTGCAGATGGCAGGTATCCAGCTGGGATATGTACAGGCAACCTAAGCTTGACTCTCAATGACATGTATGCCCAGCTGTGTAAGAACTGGCACATATAGGAGATGACACCCTGTATGTACCACATGCCACAGGTACCTCCATTACACTACCACAGTCAACAAAACATGCTTGGGTACAGATCTCCATCACAGACACTAACCATGTGTTGTAATGCATGTTGCATACATGTAAACTTGATCACCTCAGTGGCCATGTGCAGGAGGCACCTGGTGGATTGGCTGATGCATGTCATTCTCACCCTGAGGGCCACCACAGTAGTGTCTGTCAATAGATTGCGTGCTGGCACATGGCAGGTGGCAGGATACCACTGTACACACAACCCTACACAACCCATCTCTCCTTGGACAATAGCTAGGTACACAGCTATGACCACCTGCAGCGATGCAACACTGTACTGACACATGCGTACATGTGCATGAGTCAGTGTAGCAGTGTCTGTGTGTTAGCACACCTGTACTTGGGAATTCCGTGAGGGCCTTCACAATCACCGCAACACCCATTGCCATAGTCAGTTGTGGCTGCTGTTGTATGGGACATTACATGTACCCTGTTAAGCTCCTCGCCATACCAGCTACACGAGCCTTGCAGTACCAGCACAACAGTGTTATACAAATGGGTTGATAGGCATGGGATACCCATTGTGTTCTGGAAAGTGTGTGTAAGTGTGCATGTCCGTATATCTGTAGGGTACAGCATTCCAAGACCACATATTCCTATTGCAATACCCACTGCCACACAATAGTACAGATAGTGTTGTTGCTGTCCATAGGGGAGGCATGACAATGCAACACCCTACTAGATGCATATCCCTGTAGTACCACTGTAGGGGTATACTATGGGTTGTATTACAGTCATGGCCAATGTGTGATGGTGGGTATAGCAGAGTGTCATCATGGGTTTCAGGGAGAACGATATCCACTGGGGGATGTGGGTGCTGTGTACAATGTTATTTCACAAAGATACACCTGGTATATGTCCCATGTACCATGTTATGGTTACCACTGTCACCATCAACCATACAGGTAGCTGATACCACAATCCAGGACAGTTATGCATGTGCTGTGTGCAGCCTACCTGTAACACATTGGACACACGGTCAAGTTAGTTAGCAGCGATAGGCCCTGATCTCTCGGATGTGTGTCTGCCTGTTATGTGTCTGTTAATGTGTATATGAAGGTATGTCACACTTTGTATTGTCCATATACACCCATTACATCCCCCATTAGCAGACTGTACATGTCTGGGGATGTTCTGCATGTAACATGTAACCTGTGACACACTTTACCCTAAACGCTGTATGGTGTGTGCAATGTAAGCCACACACTTCAGTATCGCTACTTACCTAGGAAGGGGTCTAGTCCCAGTGTTGCCAAGTAACAGTGTGCATGTATGTAGATGGGTCTACATCAGATTGCAGGGTATACACACCCCAGCAGGTCACCTGTCCATATGGCACAGGCAATAACAATTATACTAACCTTTGACATGTGTTCAGCTGTAGCCCAGGTATGTCATAGCCATAGTGTCACCACAGTGCCATACCCCGTTATGGAATATGACTGCAGACCATTCTCGTGCTGACAAATGTACACCTATAACACAAATGGATAACATTTTAGAGACCGCAATAAACCAGTGTTATTAACAGCTGTAATGCATCATTGTTGGATGGCTACACTACCTGAAATATATGCATTACAGTTCACTCCTTACAACATGTTACACTGCAGTACTGCAGTACACTGTAGTACACTCACCATGATTAGAGTGTTACACTTAGCAATGTCAAAGCAATGTTTGTTGTTTGATAGTTTTGTGCACAATATTTTAATTTTTCTATGATAGAAAGCTGGTCTTCAGATGATAACTGATATCAAAAAAGGCTTAACACATTCGTCAATTAATGCATTTGTATTACTTGCTTTTTCTGATTGGTTTGAATGCTGTTTTAAATAATGTGTGTCTGTTTCAACTGATATCTGAAGAAGCACTGGTGTCAATGCGAAAGCACTCACAACATTTAATAAAGTTTTCCAAATTTTTAAGATTTTTGGTTATTTGAGAACCTAGGCTGTGGTTGTAGTTGCGTGGTTATCTTATTTACTTATATTTTGTTTTGTACTCGCTCAACTAATTTATCCTGGTGGTACATGGTTTGATTTTCAAGATTTTAAATGTTGCTCTTCTAAACTGAGGAAGTTGCTAGTGTAACAGGATTTGTGATGACTTGCATTTTCTGATTGATATGAAGTTTGAATGTCAAGTTCTTGTCACTTTTTAGTGGCTTCAATGATCAATGATTTGTTAGAAAACAAGATTATGATGAGCAGAGTGAAAATATAAGGCACCAACCTGGATATTCTGTGGAAATCTATGCAGCTGAGAGGTAAGCATTCATTATGTACTGTAGAGATGCTTGTATTGTTGCACTCTATTCTAGATGCTTATTTTAAAAAAGGATAAAGCAAAATGCATTTGGTTACAGCACAGAGAAAAGCTTTTTCATAATATGGGATCCATCTTGTACAGTTAAGATGGCAGCCCTGTACACCACAGGCACTCTTTATGTGCCTATGACTATCAGGTTCATCACAGCTGTCAGCATGTATGTCAGCCAAATAGTCTGTATAGGAACACTTTCTGCATGTGTCATAATACATAATATCCAGCAATGTTGTGCTAGAACATAAATTATGACTTCCGCCTCTGAACTACACAATGTTTCTAAATAGAAATGAAATGTTTCGTACAGAAGAACATTTTTTTTAGCCTATCTACTGCCACAATAACACATATACTTATGTGTTATTATATTAAACAAATGCTGGTTTTCACATCACAATAAAATATACAAAACCCCTGCCATATTCTGTACTCCATTATGTACGTGACTATATTGTTCTATAGCCATTTTCATTCAGCTGTGGGTTCTTTTCTGTCTCCCTTTTTCAGAAAACGACATTGATTTCTGCTGGTGTCCCATGAGTGCATCCTTTACACATGTCCTAGGAAGGAAGAAGGCGAATAATTGTTGGTGCGTTACTATAGGAAGCATATCTAACACTTTACGTTTGCTAGAGTATGAAGCATAACTAAGACAGATATATGTGTATCTATCTATCTATCTATCTATCTATCTATCTATCTATCTATCTATCTATCTATCTATCTATCTATCTATCTATCTATCCATCCATCTGTCCATCTGTCTGACTGTCCGTCTATCTATTTATCTAAATGAGAACCTGACTTTATTCAAAATTGGTTGACTGAACAGATGGTCAACTGCTTAATTGCTGGAGTTGGGGAATATGTCTCTTCCGTGGAATTGTGCTATCTTAGCAGGGTTTAGGAGCTTCAGGCCTCATCAAGGGGATGCAGGGTTACTTGTTTCCTGCAAAAACTTTTTATTTTTTTTTATTTTTTTACTTTTTTTGTACTTTTATTTGCATGCTGTGGAGGTATACTTCACACATGAGTAGTGTGTTAGTGTTTGCAATATCAGCCTTTATTTTCAAAATGGAGACATCTACATCCACATTTGGGTATTTTGATTAGATTAAGTATACCAATAGATAGCTAGATAGACAGATAGATATCCCAAATAGCAATTACAATGTGGGAGCTGTCATCACAGGCTGCAAGGATCCAGAAAAATGTATAAAAAATCCAGCAGCCAAAGACCAAAAATGCAGCATCAAACCCCGGGATTCTCTATAGATTGCATTGCATGCAAGATCAGTGCAGGAGCTCCAGCAGGCAATATGTCTGCCATGCTATCCAGGAATAGCCTGCAGGGGTGTGCACAAGCGATCCTGCACTAATCCTGCACGGACAAAGCCCCTTTATGTAAATCACCCCATTTTCAGGAGAAATCTATGCAAATGAGGTGATTTAGCAATCCAGGAAGCTTGCAACCAGCTGTGCAGGACTAGTGCAATCTGCAGAAATGTACTCGGTTAGTAACCGAGTATATGTCTGCAAAATCCAAAATGGAGTTGTGATAGCTCCAAATAAAGGCTGCATATCATGTAATAAGCATGCCAATGGCCAAGTATAAGGCCATTGGCATTGCAAACAGTGAAAAAATAAAATAATGAACTTATTGCTTTTAGCCGATTTCGGCTGTTTAAGCATAGGGCAGCGACTTGCAAATGGGATTGGTGGGAAAATAACAAAATAAACCTAAATTAAGCATTCTAACTAAAATTACTATTCTGCAATGCAAGTCAATGGCAGGCAGAAAACAACATGGCCAGTGAGTAGTGGTTGTTAAGGGGGGAGGCTCAGTGTGAGACATGTAACTATGCATGAGCAGGAAATCCTATGCAAATGAGGGGGTAGGATACTGAATCCCAGTTTTCCACAGCATGTGAGTCAGGTCCAAACAGTTTAAGAGTAGGAATAGCTTGATGCAAGCCTAGGAGTTAGGTGACATCATGTGGGGGTGTATCAGGCATAGTGTAAGTGGATTGGAGCCCTGTAGCTTGGGTTTACTCCTAACATAGCACAGCTAAGCTTGGGGTTGTGTCTAAACCTGACTAGCACTCTCTACAATGCCTAAGTGGGTGTGCATGACGTGCATAGAGTTTTAAAGGGAGAAAAAAGTTAAACTAGGAAATAGCAGCAGTGTGCATATTTGTGCACTCTGTTTGCGCGGCGTGCCCCCAGGCTTAAACAGAAAGGCAATGGGAAGGGAAAACAGCAGTAGAAACGTAACCAAGGAGAATTAGCATAGCTGGCAGGTGAAATGTATCAGAATCAGCAATTACACAGGTTGCAGACCAGCCCAACCCAGAACACTATTATAAACTATGCAAACAGCTTCCCCTCTAGGTTTTCCCACACTCTACACCATCAGTGTAAACAAGAGAGGAACTTTTAACACTCACAACAACAAAATGATAGGGGCTGCAATAGCTATCATACAACAACTTGTGGAAGAGGCTGAGGGTGGTGAGGATGTGAATGCTGTTGACCAACCCACAGTGAGGAGATGGAGAAGAGTGTACAGACCCAGGGTAACCTACCAGGGGCTACATGAGCTGGAGATAATCGAGAGCTATAGGGTGGACAGGGACCTCCTACAGCAAATTGTTGAGCTGTGCCAGCCACACCTCACACACAGAACTAACAGAGGGGATCCCATCCCAGTGGATACCAAGATATTTGTAGGCCTACAAATACTAGCTACAGGTACCTTCCAAAGGCCAACTGGAGATATGATGGGGATCTCACAGGCACCAGCATCCAGGGTATTCCACCAGTTCCAGGATGCCATGTCAACACATGTTGGTGAGCCTGTATATTTCCCCAACACCTGTGAGGCACTGGCCAGCAATATGCAACTGTTCCACTAAATAGCATAATACCCTGAGGTAGTGGGTGCTATAGACTGCACGCAAATATGCATCAAAGCACCACCCTGTCAGCCAGGTAGGGTCTACATCAATTGATATTGCTTCCACTCCATCAACTGCCAGGTTGTGTGTGATGCCCTGGGCATAGTGAATGTGTGTGCTGGCTACCCTGGAAGCTATCACAATTGCCACATCTGGCATCTGATGCAGCTGTATCAGAGATTTGCCAATGGGGACATCCCTGATGGTCACCTAGTAGGGGATGCTGGATACGCACTGAAGCCATGGCTGATGACACCCATCAAAAATGCACAAACACTCGAACAAGAACTCCATAATGAGGCACACACACTGACCAGAATTATAGTAGAGCGTGTGTTTGGGATGCTCAAGTCACGGTTCCGGTACCTGGACACATCCGGTGGAGCCTTGCAGTACTCACCAGCTACATGTACCCAAATTGTCCTCGTATGTGCTATGCTACACATTATGATCCTGTGGAAACAGCTGCAGCAGAAACATCACGGGGCAGGGCCACACAGCCCCCCACCATTGCCAAGGTCTGCACAGGCACAGAGTGACTCAGAGAAGGAACAATCTGAGCCTACCTCAGTAGGCAAAAGGAGGCGTGCCCAGTATGCCCTGGCCTTGGCAAAGAGGCAACGCATAGCACATACACTGACACAAGAGTGACCCAGGGAATGACAACTCTCTCTGACTCTCACATACAGTAAAAGGGATGCCAAACATTACACTACCTGTGCTCAACCATGTGTAGGGAGTGTACTATGTGCATCCAACATAGGCAGCCCTGCAGGATCATCTTCAATACTGACACACCCACAAGGTAAGTCACTGCCCTTACTGATTGCTGATTGGAGTAATGTGTGTAGTCGCTTTTATCTATGGTATGAATGTGAGCATTCAAGAGAATTGGGTGGCTGAATAGGATACCAGCAGATAGTAGACACTTATAGTGGCACCATGAGATCTGTAACAAATATGAGTGTCACCATAGTAGCCAGTACTACACAAGGCATCAAAACCCACTGCAGGAAATGTACTGGGCCACATGTGTGTCCATATGACTCACACATGCCAGTCAGGAAGGTTAACATACTCAGCAACAGTCTCAGCTTATAGGACAGGTGTAGACAAACACAAACAAAGGCTGTTCTATGGACTCTGAATGATGCCTATGGGTAACCACCCCTGCCAGGCCTACACAGACAGACTACATCAGGTCAGGCAGTGGGATGTTAGTGCTGAAGGGTAGGAAGACAGAAACTAATACATAAGTCAATCAAACCTAAGACCTTTAGTACACTGATATGCCTCTAGTCAGCATGATAAGTTAGAATACAGAATTAAATGGTGCACCTGACATACCAGTACAGTCATAGCAAATATGTAAAAGTGTCAGGTGTGCCCCCCATCATATGTAGAAATTTAGAAACAGTCAGGTGTGCCCCCCATCCTGTGTAGAAATGTAGAAACAGTCAGGTGTGTGGCCCTCAATCCTGTGTAGAAATGTAGACATAGTCAGGTGTGCCCCCCCATTTCTGTGTAGAAATGTAGAGGCAGTCAGGTGTGCCCCCTATCTTATGTAGAAATGTAGTAACAGTCAGGTGTGCCCTTCCAATCCTGTGTAGAAATGTAAAAATTGTCAGGTGTGCGGCCCCCAATCCTGTGTAGAAATGTAGACATACTCAAGTGTGCCCCCCCATTTCTGTGTAGAAATGTAGAAACAGTCAGGTGTACAGCCCCCAATCCTGTGTAGAAATGTAGACATAGTCAGGTGTGCCCCCCTATTTCTTTGTAGAAATGTAGAAATAGTCAGGTGTGCTCCCCCAATCCTGTGTAGAAATGTAGAAATAGTTAGGTGTGCCCCCCCCAATTATGTGTAGAAATGTAGAAACAGTCAGGTGTGCCCCCCAAAACCCTATGTAGATATGTAGTAACATGTATATGTAGGTATAATACCAGTGGAGCACAGATGCCCAGAGTTGGCCAAGGTAGCAGGATAGATTGTAGCATTTGCACTATATA
This sequence comes from Protopterus annectens, assembly GCF_019279795.1. Lineage (NCBI taxonomy): Eukaryota > Metazoa > Chordata > Ceratodontiformes > Protopteridae > Protopterus > Protopterus annectens. The sequence continues at coordinate 1,165,032,055 of NC_056732.1, read as the reverse complement.
CAGGTATGTGTGTGTTAGGTTGGTGTGTGTTTCATATTGTGTGAGAGTTGTCAGTATGTATGCATGTTGAAGTATGACATGGGGCCATGGCCCACTACTGCTGATGACAGGGCCAAGTCCTCACAACTGCAGTGACAAAGATTATTCCCACCAGTGTAACACATGCTTGCAGTAAGCCATTGTAAATGTATGGTAGTAATATGTGCCACCATCTGAAAGATTGACATGGCACGGCTGTTGGGCAAGATATACAAGCAGTACACAGGGGAAAGAGGCCATTTGGTGTTGATGCAGGCCAGATGTGGGAGGCCATTGCATTCTGTCAGTCCTACAGTCTCAAACCACCATACAGTATATTCCCCTGGGGTGACACAGTAGGTGTATTAGGTGTATTAGGTGATTAGGTGTTCATGTCAATACCTTCTTTGAGTCTTGCTCAGGTGGTGTGGATGCAGGCGGGGTGCTACCTATGGTTAGGGACACACAGGGGAAAGTACCCCAGACATACAGTACATATTGTGTAACTGTGAAATGGACACACTCTTGGAATTGTACAAACAGATATGCATCACATTATCTGACTACTTCCTTGTACAGTCATGTTGCACAGCTAGCACTTGCACCACATTCTCTGTAATTCTGATGGATGCCAGTAGCTAATGTCGACAGTGAGTGACATTTACACCTCATGTTGTTGGAGCCATTTGGCTGTGTACTGGGTGGGACAGGCCTCATAATGGATGGCTCCTTGTTAAAGTCACTCTCTTCCACACATCTATGTATGTCTACTTTTTGGCTTATTATAGTGTGTTGTCCTTGGATATATGTCTGTATTCCTATTCACTGTGTGTGCAAAGCATGACTGGTGCATACAGAGGAGTGTATGCACAAACATCTGCAACTGCCAGATATGGATGGTCATTGACATTGCCTTCATTCCTCTAAGTGTGTGAGAATGCCCAGTATGCCCTTCGGTACTGCATGTGTGGATCAATTCCAGGTAGTTTGTATTCCAGTGCAAACCTTTCTGATGTACAGCTACAGGTAGCAAACTGTTTCTGGAGGGTATCCGTCTATCATTTGGCAATGTGAGGAAAAACTGTGTAAAGGATAGTGTGTAGTGTAGGTGATTGTGTCTGTTCTGCTTCAGCTACATGATACTGCTGTTAGCAGAGATATTCAGACATGTACTATTATACACTGTGATGTTTTCTGTCCTCATGTACTGTCAGGTGGACATTCTTGTTCACAGTGATGTTTTGCGGGACAAGGGTGACTGCAGCTGTGTCTGGTATTGTGGGCAGACACCTACATATTCATGGTAAGTTAGGCCATTCTGGAGGGGGAGCTCCATACACTTGCTGCGTGGTCTGTGTATCTCGTTCTGCACCTTGGTACAGTGCTGGCAGAGGACCCCTTACTTGTACATCCATTGACATGACAGTATGGCCTTATCTTGCTGTGGCAATATCTCACAGATTTGCACAGGTTACCCAGAGGCAGGGGGCCATGATTCAGGACATTACCCCTATTGTGGTGTATGGCCAGGTATGTAGCCACCCATTTATGTGTTTGCAGCCAGGGATAGTGTGTGCATGCAGCTTTATGTTGGACCTTGCACATTCCATGCTGCCCATGTTCCCACACATACCTATGTTATTCTATCCTCTTCCATACATTATGCCTACATTCTCTGATACATTCCCCAAGGTTATCACCCCATCACAGCTGTGTTTTGGTGTTGGTCCAGAGTTCATGCAGTGGGACATGATGGACATGCTACTGTGGTTTGCCCACATGGCCTTGCATATGGCTTATGTGGAGTGTGTTCTGTTATTTGGGTGTCCATGACATAACATGCATTGGCAATAGGTGTGAGACACAGGCTTTTGACAGAGCCCTGTAGGCCATTTGGTGTTGATGCAGGCCAGATGTGGGAGGCCATTGCATTCTGTCAGTCATACAGTCTCAGACCGCCATACAGTATATTCCCCTGGGGTGACAGAGTAGGTGTATTAGGTGTTCATGCCAATACCTTCTATGAGTCTTGATCAGGTGGTGTGGATGCTGGTGAAGTGCTACCTATGGCTATGGACACACCTGCTTGGGACACCTGCACTGCATGCTGCATTCTTGTTCTATTGTCATATACAGGTGGGGTCATATTGTACCCATTCCCCACAGCAGGGATACAACCAGAGAGGTATGTGGGTGGTGTTTGGGTGAGCTGGGTGCATGTGTGCTATGGAGACTACTTGCATCTGCCACACATATATGCAAGGAGCATTTCAGTTATGCTGGTATGTGCAGGTATATCAGCTGTTTCCCAATACATCAGTCCTACCTCCTTTGTGATCTGCAAGTGTTTTGGCAAACAACACCAGTATCCCCTACTACAGGACCAGATAATGTGATGCATACCTGTTTGTACAATTCCAAGGGTGTGTCCATTTCACAGTTACACAATAAATATTGTATGTCTAGGGTACTTTCCCTGTGTGTCCCTAGCCATAGGTAGCACCCCACCAGCATCCACACCACCTGATCAAGACTCATAGAAGGTATTGGCATGAACACCTAATACACCTACTCTATCACCCCAAGGGAAAATACTGTATGGCGGTCTGAGACTGTAGGACTGACAGAATTCAATGGCCTCCCACATCTGGCCTGCATCAACACCAAATGGCTTACAGGGCACTGCCAAAGGCCTGTGTCTCACACATACTGCCAATGCATGTTATGTCATGGACACCCAAATAACAGAACACACTCCACATAAGCCATATGCAGGACCATGTGGACAAACCACAATAACATGTCCATCATGTCCCACTGCATGAACTGTGGACCAACACCAAAACACAGCTGTGATGGGATGATAACCTTGGGGAATGTATCAGAGAATGTAGGCATAATGTATGGAAGAGGATAGAATAACAGAGGTATGTGTGGGAACATGGGCAGCATAGAATATGCAAGGTCCAACACAAAGCTGTGTGCACACACTATCCCTGGCTGCAAACACATAAATGGGTGGCTACATACCTGGCCATACACCACAATAGATACATCAACCTACCCTGTCCATTCTAGGAACAGAAAGTATGTTTGGGCTCCAATATTGTTGATGTGTTTGACTCCCATTGGGTCCCCTAAAAGAGTTTACAACTGCTAGTTCTCCAGCCTCAAACAGCCAGCTACCTCTCACTCCTTACCTCCCCCCTTTTTTTTCTGTACTCACTTCTCTTCCAGCTACTCTTTTACCTTATGTTTTTCCCCTTACCTCCTCATTTTCCTTCCTCGCTTTTATTCCCCTCCCACTATCCTTTCCACCTGAACTATAAAGCTACTACCTTGCTGCTACCTTGGCTCCTTCTGGCCCTATTCAGACTGTAAAGCTCATCACTGTCCTTTTTCTTAGTAACCTCCACTTTCTACCCTAACTGCCTATCTATCCGCCTTCTTATCTATTTCTGACTCCTTATCTGTAACCTGCTTTTTCCCTATCTCACCTCTCTCTGTCCTCCTGTCCTCCTGCTGTATGCTTTACACTACCTCTATATTATCTAACACTGTTTAACTTACTGGTGCTCTCTAGTCCTATCACTACCCTTTCCTGCTATACTACCTCCATCTCTGATTGTCTCCTTTCTCATCTCTTCTTCTGTGGTTTCTTCCCGCTCCGTTCACCCTGCGGGCTCACTCCGCTCCCCTCCCTACCCCCAATTCCCACCCACCCCCAGGGGTCCCATTCTTATAGCTCCCCAGCCACACCCCCTATCACACCTATCCACTCCTTCCCCTGCATTTTCTTGCCCACCCCTCAACACACCCCTTATACTCTTACCTCTTCCTCTTTGTCTTCTCTACTACCTTTCCCACTAGTTCAGACTCTCTCCTCCTTTTCTATATATCTCTTTTCTCATTCCACTCTCCTTACCAGTCTTACCCCTCTCTATACACTTCAGTATACTGCAGTTCTCACCCAACCAATAGTATACTGTAGTTCTCCTCTACCTTCCTAGCTGACATACTTCCACCTATATTCTTACCTCCTATATCTTTCTCTCTGATTTCTCCTTTTCTTTATCTCTATACATAATGACTTCCTACTACCCAACACTTCTTACTCTATCAGTCCTACTCTTAACCTCCCTATTCTCTACTTACCAACTTACCTTCTTTGAAAACTCACTCACAATCGTGCCTAATTTCACAAAAAAAGAGACCTCAACCATATACACCTTCACACCCTACTCCAATGCTACAACCACCCCTAACTATCTTCTTCCTAAATTTCACAGACTATCTCACCTCACCTATATCCTACCCTCAGATAAAAAACCTAAACTTCTAACCTTTTTTAATAGTAACATAACAACCAAACTAGGAAATCCCACCTTACTAGATGGTGACATACACCCCAACCCAGGCCCAACTGACCCCTCACCTCAACTACACTCTTCTAATCTCACTAATAAATTCATCATAGGGCACCTTAACATTCAAAGTTTAAACAATAAAATACCCCACCTTCATGCCCTCCTTGACACCTATTCTTTTGACATTCTATGCCTCTCTGAAACCTGGCTAAAATCAGGCACTAAGGACTCTGAAATAATACCCCAAGGCTATAACATACTTAGACAAGACAGAACAAAACGTAAAGGTGGTGGGGTAGCAATCCTTTTTAAAAATCATCTTAACATCACTACTCTACCAACTTGTCCAAACCAGGATAGCAAAATAGAAGCCATCACAACTAAACTCCAACTAAATGCTAAAAAAGCCCTTTATATCATATGCATGTACCTACCTCCAGGCAACAATATTCCAATATTAGAAGACTTTCTTAGTTGGGTTTCAACCACCTACCCACAGGAAACTATAATCCTAGGCGACTTTAACATAGACTGGAACAATATTAATGCTGAAAATCCCTCCTCCCATATTAACCTTCACAGCTTCTCCCAAACAATCACCTCAACTACTAGATTCAATAAGCACAGTAAAAGAGAAAGCATATTAGACTGGATACTCACAAACAATGTTAACAAAATATATAAAGTAGGTACCATGCCAGATGAAGTCAGTGATCACTTCCTAACTTATATCTCTAGAGAAAAGTCAGATTGTTTAAACACCCCAAATATTAGACGAATTCGCTGTACCAAGCATTTTAACATAGACCTTTTTCTAGCTGAACTTAGCGCTTGCAACTGGAATTCCCTAAAAACACTGCCTCTTGAGGATGCAGCTTTATTCTTTAATACTACTTTCTTATCCATTCTTAATAGACATGCTCCAGAGCGTTCCATTAGAATAAAATCAAAAACAGCCCCATGGCTTTCTAAAGAAACTAAGAAACTCATCCTCACTAGAAATAAAGTTTGGACCAAATGGAGAAGCCATAGAAATAACCCAGATTTTCTTCACTACCGCCAGATTAGAAATCAGACTAAGAAATCAATAATCTCTGACAAAAAGAAATTCTACTGTGAACTTCAGCAAACTCATCTTAACAATGCCAGACAATTTTGGTTATCAGTAAATAGACTCCTCTCACCAGGTACAGCCAAAACTCCTCCCACTAAATGCCAACCCTGACACCCCTCTCCAAACTGCAAATACTTTTAATTCTTTTTTTTCCGAAACTATTCAATCCCTAGCTAGACAAATGAACACCAACAACTACCACCCCCCATACAACCCACCTAAATCTTCTCACAATTTCTCTCTAAAACCTATATCTACCTCTTACATCTACAGAATCATTCACAAACTGAAACCATGTACACCTTCAGCTGATAAGCTCCCTTCGCTTTTCCTCCAAAAAGCAGCCAAAGAAATTGCATACCCAATATCCATACTCATAAACAGAACTATCCAGGAGGGTTCCATCCCAAACATCTGGAAAGTCTCCCATATTATTCCACTACATAAAGGTGGTAATTCTATTGACTACTCCAACTTTAGACCAATTGCTCTCCTCTCACCCATAGCCAAAATTATGGAGAAATGTATTCACCAGCAACTAGTACAATATCTCTCTCTACACAACATTATAGCACACTGTCAGCATGGCTTTAGACCTCATCACAGCACCACCACCGCCCTTCTTTCCTTTACAGATACTATCTACAAAAATCGCAACAATAATCTTCTCTCTTCTGCTCTCTTCATTGATCTCTCAAAAGCATTTGACATGGTCAACCACTCTCTCTTAACTAACATTTTTCAATCTCTTTCATTTGATAACCTAGCTATTAAATGGTTTACATCATATCTTAACAACAGACAACAAGCAGTCATATGGGAAAACCAAATCTCTACTCTTTTGCCAATTTCCATCGGAGTTCCTCAGGGCTCCATTCTTGGTCCTCTTCTCTTCTCCCTCTTCATCAATGATCTTCATTCTGCTATCCCACAAGCAACCTGCATTCAATATGCAGACAATTCAACCCTTATTTGTTCTGCTCCATCCCCTACTGAGCTAATCTCACTCACCCAAAATGTATTTAATACAGTTGAAACATGGTTCTCTAAACGATTCCTCCTACTTAATGCCAAAAAAACTAAACTTCTCCTTTTTACCCCCACAACTCGGACCCCCCCTTTAAACTTCTCCATCTCCTCAAACACTAACACCATCATCTCTCCCGATTCTACAACAAAACTGCTAGGAATAACCATAGACAATAATCTCTCCTTCGATCAACACATTAACAACACCATAAAATTAGTTAACAGAAAAATAGGATCCCTTTATCGAATTAAACCTTTTCTAACCCCAGCAACTAGAAACAAGATAGCTCAATCTCATCTCTTAGCCACTCTACTATATGCCTCCCCTATTTATACCAACCTTAAGAAATGCAATCTAACTAAATTAGCAACCTGCTACAACAATAAAGCTCGCTTCGCAACTGGTAACCCCTTCAGAACCCATCATTGTCTTAACTTAAAACTTTTAGGCTGGCTTGAATTCCAAAACTACCTGCAAATCCCTCAACTCTCTATTGCCCATAGTATACTACACCAACCTGACAACACCCCTATTCTCTCTCAACTGATAATCCCTTATAACAATCTCAACTCTCTGCGCTCTTCTCACAAACTGATGGCCAAATCAATTAAGTCTAACAACTCTGCTGGTGACTGTCTCTTCACAAATACAGTAGGTAGAAATTGGAATCTTCTACCTAGTGATATAACTCTGACTACATCTTTGCCTCTTTTCAAACAGAAAATTAAACTGTACTTCCAAAACCACTGGCTCTGCTCCTACAGTACACCTGACTAACTTACCCTATTTCTTAAGCTATTACTCCTCCACTCCTTTCCTCTCTACTCCAACTCCTGTTTCTGATTCTACTACTATTAGAACTTTATGTATTATATACTTTTCTGCAAAATTTGTTGGAATTAATGAACAGTACATTTCTTTCCTCAGGAAAATTGTTTTTATTACTGTTGAATATCTCTCTTGCAATGTTATATTCCCTATAAGCTGTATTTCTTAGTGATCTAGTTGTATGCAATGTATTAGTAGATAGTGGAGCTTTTCTCCTCGGGCCTCTGCTGAAAATGGACTTGTTATCCAGCCAGAATAGCCCGGTCAACAAATGTAAAATAAAATAAAATAGGGATAATGTCCTTACTCATGGCCCCTGCCACTGGGTAACCTGTGCAAATCTGTGAGGTATTGCCACAGCAAGATAAGGCCATACTGTCATGTCAATGGATGTACAAGTAAGGGGTCCTCTGCCAGCACTGTACCAAGGTGCAGAACGAGATACACAGACCACGCAGCAAGTGTCTGCAGCTCCCCCTCCAGAATGGCATAACTTACCATGAATATGTAGGCATCTGCCCACAATACCGGACACAGCTGCAGTCACCCTTGTCCCGCAAGACATCACTGTGAGCAAGAATGTCCACCTGACAGTACATGAGAACAGAAAACATCACAGTGTATAATAGTACATGTCTGAATATCTCTGCTAACAGCAGTATCATGTAGCTGAAGCAGCACAGACACAATCACCTACAGTCCACACTATCCTCTACACAGTTTGTCCCCACATTGCCAAATGATAGATGGATACCCTCCAGAAACAGTTTGCTACCTGTAGCAGTACATCAGAAAGGTTTGCATTGGAATACAAACTACCTGGTATTGATCCATACATGCAATACCGAAAGGCATACTGGGCATTCTCACATACTTAGAGGAATGAAGGCAATGTCAATGACCATACATATCTGGCAGTTGCAGATATTTGTGCATACACATCTCAGTATGCACCAGCCATGCTTTGCACACACAGTGGATAGGAATACAGATATATATCCAAGGACAACACACTATAATAAGCCAAAAAGTAGACATACATAGATGTGTGGAAGAGAGTGCTTTGAGAAGGAGCCATCCATTATGAGGCCTGTCCCACCCAGTACACAGCCAAATGGCTCCAACAACATGAGGTGTAAATGTCACTCACTATTGACATTAGCTACCTGTATCCATCAGAATTACAGACTATGTGGTGCAAGTGCTAGCTGTGCAACATGACTGTACAAGGAATTAGTCATCTTTCAGTATTATACATGTACCTGCGGAATATAACTCTGCATGTGCCTGCATGTGGTGTGTCAACCTCTAGAGTAATGGGTTATGGCCCATGTACACACACTGCCCTCCTCAAAGCCATACTATGACAAGCCTGTTGAGGTCATCCACTTTGAAATACACCTTTGGGAAGGGTATAGCCCTGTAATCTCCATGGCACATCCTATAACTGAGTATTGCTGTAGTGTGATAAACATGTTAGGTAGGAGTTCTAATTCCAGACATGGCAACTGTGTGTGTTTCTCTGTCTGTGTAGACTGCAATGCCTTTTTAGGCTAGTCACACTCACTACAATTCAAATGCCCTACTTTGGCAAGGCTGCTGCTTTCATTCACTGTGAAATGCACCTTTTGGATGGCTGTTGCCCAATAATCTCTGTGGTGTGTCCTATCACTGCATATTGCTGTAGTCTGATAAACTAGTTAGATAGGAGTTTTAATCCCAGACATGGCAACTATGTGTGTGTGTGTGTGTGTGTGTGTGTGTGTGTGTGTGTGTGTGTGTGTGTGTGTGTCTGTGTAGACAGCAATGTGTTTTATGTTAGTCACGCTCTCTGCAATTCAAATGCTCTACTTTGTGAAGGCTGTCGATGTAATTCACTGTGAAATACACCTTTGGGAAAGATATAGTCCTGTAATCTCTGTAGTGTGTCCTATAACTGTGTACGGCTATTGTGTGATAAACTAGTTTGTAGGAGTTCTAATCCCAGACATGGAAAGTGTGTGTTTGTGTGTGTCTCTGTCTGTGTATAGAGAATTGCTTTTTAGGCTACTCACACTCACTATAAATCAAATGTCCTACTTTGGCAAGCCTGCTGATGTCATTCACTGTGAAATACACCTTTGGGGGAAGAGTACTCCAGTAATCCTGTGGCGATTCCTATAACAGCATAATGTAGTAGTGTGATATAGAACTCTGGTAGGGGTTCTGTTCCCACACATGGCAGGCGTGGATGTTTGTGTGTGTGTTTCTATGTCTGTGTAGGGAGCAATGCTTTTTAGGCTAGTCACACTCATTACAATTCAAATGCCCTACTTTGACAAGCCTGCTGATGTCATTCACTGTGAAATACGCCTTTTTGGAAGGTGTAACCCAGTAGTCTACGTGGTGTGTCCTAGAACTGCATAATGATGTAGTGTGATAAACTAGTTAGGTAGGAGTTCTAATCCCAGACATGGTGTGTGTGTCTGTGCTTGTCATTCAAATCCTGTGTTTTGGGTGGCTGTGGGTGTGCAACAACTGGACTTATTGTGTAGTGGGTTTTGCAAATTTCGTATATGGTGGCTCTAGTATATGTCACAATGTCCATCTTATAGGGATAACAGATGTGAAATAGCCAAGAGGCTGGGGTGCAAATCCATACCCCTACATGTGACATCAAGGCCTGGCCAACAAAGTTAGCAACCCCTGTATTACCTAGAGAACATTCTCTACCCATGTCTCATACACACACACACACACACACACACACACACACACACACACACACATACAGTCTCTCTCTCTCACACACACACACACACACACACACACACACACACACACACACACACACACGTACACACACACACACACACACACACACACACACACACACACACACACACACACACACACACACACACACTTGCCTAGGTGCACAACCGCTATGTTGGTAGTACCCTGCATATTGCCCACTGATAGTAATCATTGTGTGATTGCAGTGGGCTACAGAGGGCATGACAACCTATCCATCAGTCCAATAAGCATGTACATTCAGAAAGTGCACCTTCCCTATGTTCCCCACTGGACGGCTGCAACATCTCTGGTGCCATCAAATGTGACCCACAAAGGACATACCATGCCTTAAACACATGCCCTGTATGGACAGATGCCACTGACACCAGTGAATACATGTATCATGCTATCAATGTAGGTGCAGGGTCAACCTGCTGTCCATTAACAGTTCCCGCCACATGAGGTCAGGACTGGCACATCTGATGATAGCAATCTGTGTACAAAACATGGGCCAGACCCCCCCCCCAGGTACAGTTCCACATGTCACTGTACATGCATGTGGGACATGTGCACATCCCAGACACTGTCCATGTCATGGACTAAGAAACACATACATGGCAAGCAATGCACAACAATGGCTACACACAATAGCTGCCCAGGTTACTGGATGCTGAATACAATACACACCTGCGTGGACCAATCCAGTCACTACTCCCCTAAACCACATTGCAGACCATTGTCATGTGGCCTGATTCCAAGGTATATCCATCACCTAGCCTTGTATAGCTGTCTGGCACAGTTGACCACTACACAGCCATGAAGCAATGCACCCATGCATGTCAGTACTGGCACCCTGTGTCTGTGTGTGTGTTGTATGATGCCTATGACCACATTCACACTCACTGCAACCTCCATTGGCATAATGAAGCATGCTGTCTGATGTCAGACATCTCCACATACCCTTTGCCCATATAACCTCCAGATAACCCCTGTGGTGCATGTGATACCTGCACAGTACTGTAATGTGGCAATCTAAGTAGTGATGAGTTTTATTCCTGACCCTGCTGAGTTTGTCAGTGTGTCTGGGTCCATGAGAGAGTGTGCTGTGTTGAAGCTGACATGTGTTTATGTGGACAGGCACATGTACTACTCCTACTGTATAGCTACCATATCACTGTTGCAGATGTCACTCACCATCACATATACACTTGGAGGACTCCTCAGCATGTAACCTATGTGGTGCATCCAATAACTCCATAGACATGTGATAGCAATACATAGTCAGTCAGGAGCTTGATACCCTGTACTGTTAGGGGTGGGACACAAACATGTTTATGTTTTACTCTGCCACACTTCACTTACTTATCTTTGCCTCTGTCTGCCTCTCTCACTCCCTCTCTGATAGATGTGGAGACTTACACCTCCTTTGCTTAGGCAGAAGCATGTGTATAGTAAGTGATGCTCATGATCAGCTGATGGCCTCTGCACGAATTTCAGCCCTTCTCTAGATGATTGCATGTGGAACAGCTGTGGTAACATTCCCATAGCCAATTGCATGGAAACACTCTTCAATATCTAGGAACATCATGTTGGTGTTGGGCCTTTTCATTCACTGTGAGCAGGATCTAGATCTGTTGTTTGGCAAACAACATCACAGATGGATTTGGGATTTACCTCTAACAACATACACTGTTTAAACAAGCCAACACACAGGAGGGGGATGTGCCTGACTTGACTACAGACTGTAAGTGCTGCTATACTGCATTTGGAGTAATGTTGGCTTAACAGGGTGTGTGTGGATATGGCTGTCCTACATGTTCTAATACCTGTCATGGCAGTGCTATGTTTTTGAGGAAACCCTCATCTGTAGGGTCATCTGCAGACTGGGCAGTGTGTAGTCCCTTATGTTTCTTGTGTTACCCACAGAGCACCTATCTGTGAACTGCAGAAGCATAGTGTGAGGATTGCAGTCAGTACACGGTGACAGCCGCAAGAGTTACTGACTTCATTATATAGGACATATGTTGCAACAAACACTGTTACAGCAGTAAACATATGAGGTTATCACAGCAACATGTCAATACTGACCCTGTGTTTGTGCCTCCAGCCACAACTCTGTCAACCTTTGTACATATGTCATGCAGTAAGAGGTGCATATGTTCTATACACCATATTTATTGACATCATATCTGATAACAAGCCAGTGAGATATCAGACTGCTGCACATGTTATGTATCGTAGGGGTTATATTTGAGGACATAACCTGGGAATTCTGTGGTTGTGTGTATTGTATGGATGGCTGTGTACTTAAGGTGATTGTCGACAGTGTGTGTATTGTAAATATGTAGCTTGGCCTGTGTATAGACTGTGGTAGATGTCATTGTTCTTGGTCCTGTTCTATCTTATGTTACATGCTGCTCCACTGTATGTTACCCTATCAGCTTACATGTTTGTAGGGCCAAATACACAGATGTCCCATACCACAGACAGGCATCAGACCACACTGTGTAGCGGCCCAGTATATGTAGGGTTAGTGTGTGAGTGGCACATATGAGTATGGTGTTGATCATAGTCCATATACTGTAATTTTACACTAGCTTACCATATGTGGCTGTGGCTGTGTTCACATTGGTTGAGGTTATGCACTTTCCCACAGGTTTCTGTTACTCTGTGCTGTGACATGCCTGTAGAGCCTGCTATATATGCAGGTACATGTGTATTCCCCCATAGGAAATGTAGGCCAGTGTTGACTGCCTTTAACCTGCACAGTGCTTTGTTACATGCCCAGCAGCTTAGTGTACTTACCCAGTGGGATGTTATGCCCATATACTTGCCAGATGTACTGCTGCTGGGCCACCATAACAGTCATGTACGTCAGACAAAGCAGTGGGATCCTGTATAGATGTATGTCACTAACTAGTGGGTAGTATGTGGCCATGGCACCTCTGTACCAGCAGTGTGTCAGGACAGGCAGGGGTGTGTGAATGCATAACCTATGGGAGCAAATGTATACCCGTATTTATGTGATATACCCATCTATATGGTTGCTACCATCCACATTGTCAGGCTTGGTCCACATGTCTTGCACTACGGGGTTTTGTGTATAACTCTGGACTGACTGAAGTGTGTCTGGCTGTCCACATATATTGGCCATTTCTCTTCTGTAGTCCACAGGAGCATTACTGTGCTAGCAGTGGTACTGTACTATGATGTGCTTAGGATGTCTGTCAGTAGACAATGGCGCACATGATAAAAGCAAATGTGACCTCCCACACACAACATGTCTGTGAAGACAATCCCTATTATAGTAGCAGTAGTCTACAAATATACCTGCAAAACATCCCTGACATCTGTTTACACTAAGAGGTCGGGACTATTGTGGCTGAGGTAGGAGTCCACTCCATGTTCAGGACATATGGTGAACTTATATGTATATATAATTATCCATATATCTATATAGATATATACACATATACATATCAACATACATAGATGGATATGTACAAGTATATATATATATATATATATATATATATATATATATATATACATAAGAACAATCATATATATACATATACAGAGCAATATATGTCTACACATATACAGATAGAGATACATATGCACATATACGTATGGATATCTACTATATATTGGCAGCAATAGGTACATTAGAATAGATATGTATGCACATATAGTTATAGATATCTACATATATACCCACATAAATATAGGAACACTACTAAATCTCGAACTTTTGAAATCTAGAATTTCAAAAGCTTGAGACCATACCAAAAGACCAGAAGCGCAAAATTCAAAATCCCGATGTTAAGGGATTTTTGAGTTAGCACTTCTGGTGTTGCGGTTTAGGTTATTATGTGTGTGTAAGTGTGTTTGTGAGGGGCTTTAGTGTGGGTAAGTTTGTGTTGTGACTGTGGTGTGTGTGTGTGTGTGTGTGTGTGTGTGTGTGTGTGTGTGTGTGTGTGTGTGTGTGTGGGTGTGTGTGGGTGTGTGTGTGTGTGTGTGTGTGTGTGTGTGTGTGTGTGTGTGTGTGTGTGTGTGTGTGTGTGTGTGAGGGGCTGTAATGTGTGGGTGTGAGTTTGCCTTGTGTGTATGTTTGTGTGATCTCGAAGTTAGAATATTAAAGTAGGGGTGTGTGGGGGGTGCAGGGGGGCTTATCTTTAGTGTAGGGTGGTTTGTTTGCTTATGGGGAGGCTGGGTGTATGTTTGCGTGTGTGCTGTATGTATGTAGTACTTTTGCGATTTTGAATTTCACGGTTTTAACATTTCGATAATGTGGGGTTTCAGGCTTATATTCTCGGTATTTTGGGCTTCGGGATTGTGTAATTTCGGGATTCAGTAGAGAATCCCATAAATATGCATATCTGTACACATAGGATGTGCATACATATATAGCTATATATATAAATATACTTATATATCCATACATGTTGATATGAAAATATGTACACATGGCCATATATATGTTGCACTATACAGATATGTTTATAGACATATGTATGAGTATACATGTGTATGTACATGAAGACATATATCGACCTCTTATATGTATATATCCATATTCCTGTCATGTTTAAACCTCACGGTTGTGTATACCCTCCCAGATGTATCTCACAGTATGTGTCTGCTATGTGTACATTATGATAAAACAACATCTGTGATGCAACAGTCATATTAATAAAAAGTTCTACACAATTGTGGAAGTAAAGACAATTATTCAGTACTACTCAATATGTGTATTGACAGCTATATTGGTAAAACACCTGCTGTCTTCACAGTGGTTATGGCATAGTGCTTAATTGTTGTGACAATAGTGTACATGGTCCTGGGTTCAAGATCTGCAAGGGCTGTTAATTTTGTTGCTTGGCAGAACAAGGGCTGTCACATACAGAGTGGTTAAAGCAGTTTTGAGCATCATTAAGTAGGTTTATGTGGGTTTGCTTTAAGCTAAGCGCTGCTAAGCTATGGGTAAACTTACAGGTGCTTACACAGTGTAGGCTTCGCTTACCAGTACGTATATCAGCTAAGCTGTTATATTGCAGCAATGTTGATACTTGCTAAGCATGCCATACCGCTGATAACCAGTTCACACCACCCAGTCTGATAACATAGCACAGTAATGACATCTGTAATAAGTGTATGTAATGCCATGTACAATACATGTGCCTATGTACTGTCATTACAGTAGCAAGGGGTGTGAGTGTCATGTGTGGGACTCAGATGTATATGAGGCCTGTACAACACTATCATCCATGTGGATGTATTACATA
This sequence comes from Protopterus annectens, assembly GCF_019279795.1. Taxonomy (NCBI): domain Eukaryota; kingdom Metazoa; phylum Chordata; order Ceratodontiformes; family Protopteridae; genus Protopterus; species Protopterus annectens. The sequence goes on along the minus strand of NC_056732.1, from coordinate 1,165,016,635 downwards.
CAGGTGTAGTAGCTCAGCGTACATGCTGTCACACTGGCATGTAGTGTATCATGGTGGCACTACTGTTGACAGTGTTTACCCAGGCAAGAGCAGAGTGCTAAATGTAGTACTGACAACAGGCACACCTGCAGGCATAGCTGGACTCTGAGGCCTCCCTGTTGTTTCCCTGGTGTTTGAGCTGTGTCACAGTATATAACCCCTACTGGGTAATGATCTGACATTTGGAATGTAACTGTAGACTACTGTCTGTACAGCACATGTTAGTGAGGGCTTCTGACATGTAGTTATGGCATAAATATTGTTGCCAAATGTCTGTCTGTCAACATACTCATCCTACTGCATAGCTACTTGCCAAGCTGATGACTGTCAGTCACTTTACAGATGTGCAGAGGGCAGGTATCCATCTGGGATATGCGCAGGCAACCTAAGCTTGATTAACATTGACATGTCTGCCCAGCTGTGTACATATAGGAGTTGACACCCTGTATGCACCACATGCCACGAGTTTCTCCACTACACTACCACAGTCAACAAAACATGCTTGGGTACAGGTCTCCATCACAGACACTAACCATGTGTTGTAATGCATGTTGCATACATGTTAACTTGATCACCTCAGTGGCCATGTGCAGGAGGCACCTGGAGGATTGGCTGATGCATGTCATTCTCACCCTGAGGGCCACAACAGTAGTGTCTGTCGATAGATTGCCTGCTGGCACATGGCAGGTGTCAGGATACCACTGTATACACAACTCCTACACAACCCGTCTCTCATTGGAGAATAGCTAGATACACAGCTATGACCACCTGCAGTGATGCAACCCTGTACTGACACATCTGTTCGTGTGCATGACTGAGTATAGCAGTGTCTGTGTGTTAGCATACCTGTACTTGGGAATTCCATGAGGGCCTTCACAATCACCACAACACCCATTGCCGTAGTCAGTTGTGGCTGCTGCTGTATGTGACATTACATGTACCCTGTTAAGCTCTTCTCCATACCAGCTACATGAGCCTTGCATTACTAGCACAACAGTCTTGTACCAATGGGTTGATAGGCATGAGATACCCATTGTGTTCTGGCAAATGTGTGTATGCGTGCATGTCCGTATATCTGTAGGGTACAGCATTCAGAGGCCACATACTTTTATTACAATACCCACTGCCACACAATAGTACAGATAGTATTGTTGCTGCCCATAGGTGAGGCATGACAATGCAACACCCTACTACACATGTGGTATGTACATTAGATTCATATCCCTGTAGCACCACTGTTAGGGTGTACTATGAGTTGTATTGCAGTCATGGCCAATGTGTGATGGTGGGTATAGCAGAATGTTATCATGGGTTTCGGGGAGTACAATATCGACTGGGGTATGTGGGTGCTGTGTACACTGTCATTATAGCAAGGAACACCCGGTATATGTCCCATGTACCACTTTATGGTTACCAATGTCACCATCAACCATACAGGTTAACCAATACCACAATCCAGGCTAGTTATGCATGTGCACTGTGCAGCCTACCTGTAACACATTGGACACATGGTCAAGTTAGTTAGCAGCGAAAGGCCATAGGCCCTGGTCTCTTGGATGTGTGTCTGCCTATTATGTGTCTGTTAATGTGTATATGAACGTATGTCACACTACGTATTGTCCATATACACTCATTACATCCCCCATTAGCATACTGAACATGTCTGGGGATGTTCTGCATATTACATGTAACCTGTGACACACCTCACCCTAAACGTTGTATGGTGTGTGCAATGTAAGCCAAACACTTCAGTATCACTACATACCTAGGTAGGGGTCTAGTCCCAGTGTTGCCAAGTAACAGTGTGCATGTATGTGGATGGGTCTACATCAGGTTGCAGGGTATACATGCCCCAGCGGGTCACCTGTCCATGTGGCACAGGCAATAACCATTATACTAACCTGTGACATGTGTTTAACTGTACCCCGATATGTCACAGCCATGATGTCACCACAGTGCCATACCTCCATTGTGGAATATGACTGCAGACCATCCTCGTGCTGGCACATGTACACCTGCAACACAAATGGTAGCATTATAGAGACCACAATCAACCAGTGTTACTAACAGCTATAATGCAACATTGCTGGATGGCTACACTACCTGACATATATGCATTACACTCTACTCCCTACATGTTACACTGCAGTACTGTGGTGCACTGTAGTACAGTTACCTTGTGCATCAGGACCATATTAGCCTGTCCCTGCATTGATGGTATGGATGACAGGGATGTGACACAGGTATCATCATATGCACAAGGTGTGTTGTTGATTTGTCAGAGGCCGAGGGTGGGCCATACATTTGACTCCACGTGTGTGGGTGAGGGGTGTACTGAGATGAGCTGTGCATGGTGATGTGGTGTGTGTAGGTATTGGGTTGCCATAGCTGTGTTTGTATAGTGTGTGGGCATGCATGCACACAGTTCTGCCATGTGGATGCCCTACACAGGTGTTTATGGACAGCTGCAGACCATACCTGGCAGGGTATGCAGTTCATTGCCTCTGGCCATGGACACGTGGACTGTGTCTGCCAGGAGTACAATGGGCACATCCAGGTGCAAGCCTCGATGTGCTACTCTCACCTGCTGATGACAGATGTCCACTGGTACCAGATCCCTCCTGGGACTGGCCAGGACCATGTGCATGTGGCCTGCTATGATGTGGTGTGGACAGCATCCCCCACAGTGCCAGGGCTGGTACCACCACTACAGGAACCCCTTGGTGTCCTAGCATGTCCATTTTAACTGCCAGCTGTTGGTGTTGCTGGCCTATGTCCATGCAGCCATCGCCACACCCCCACCACACGTTCAAGAATGGACATACCACGGGCGATGAGGGCCATCATCTCACCATGCCATCTAGCCATGAGCTCAGTATAAGCACGGATGGCACTAGACAGTTCATGGATGTTGTCACTTAAAGATCTGAGAGCAGTCCTCTGCAGCCTCAGGCCCTGTCTGGTGTAATGTTCCATACGTGCTTGCACCACCATGACAGCCTGAAACATGCACCTGCTAGCACCAGCTATGTCGCCTCTGCCAGGGGTATGATGTCCAGCGGCCCTACCATGAGCACCCTGTGACATCTGACTATGAGTTGCCCTGCTGGATATCTGGCTGTGCCTGCTGCAACCAGAGACATTAGACATGGTTACCAAACTTTCCTGTGCAGAACCACCAAACGGCAGCTGTCCCTCTGCTATGGCCACTGGTGATGGGGTATGTATAGACAATGAAACTGTGTGCAGGGTTGGGGTGGCTAAATGGGGGATATCAAATGATGGTGCAGTGTCGGCCCCTGGCAACTCCACCTGTGCCTCAACAGTACTATCATCATCTTTGATGTCTGTATGGACACCGACAAAAACAATAAAAGCACTTTAAAAACTGTACAGTATTGCCTAACAGTACACACATGTACACACACACACACACACACACACACACACACACACACACACACACACACACACACACACACACACACACACCATCGTAATACCTACCTGTCTGTGACTTTACAGACAGTCCCACGTATATGTCCATGTGTACCCCATCCTGCATCACACTTGGTAACATACACAAATTGATACCACTCATTAACATATCAGTCCTCTTAATGCGTACACAAGTGATCACAACATAAGACCTGTTACTACATTACCTCCCTGACCTGTATGTAGTGGTTTTAAATGGTCTCACTGCTGTCATTCGGTGTTCACCCTGTGTATGTCCAGACATCATGAACATGGCCTTTGTATGTGTGGCGTACTATGTTCTATCCATAATATCACACACTGGTGCATCATGTGTATGTAATGCTCAGTACATGCCAGATATGCTGCACAATTAGCCTATCATGTGACACCTGTAATATTTGGTTACACTCCCTGGTGTTGACTAGTACTTTCCCAATGCATCTGTAGTGCTGCATACATGGGTTGTAGGTGACCTCTCTGCTGATTGTGATATTAAGGGTGTACCTGGTGTCTACCTTCCCTCTCAATGCCTGTTCCATGCTACAGACCATATTATAATATCAACTGTCCTGTGATTACACACTGGTGTGTAATCTGGCAGTCTATGTCCATGTACTGCATGATCCCAGAGGGAGGAACTGCTGTATGAACACCCCACAATCACAAATGCACATACATGGCCAGCCACACAAACACACACACATGCACAAATGCATCCTACATGCATCAACCTCCCTACACTTCACCAGAGTGGCCCTACAGACAAACTAACTACCCACCAGGACACATACACACACACACACACACACACACACACACACACACACACACACACACACACACACACACACACACATACAGATGAGGTTGCACAATGATAGTACACACAGTCCTCCTATTACCCCTCTGCAACATGCATAACATATGGTACCCAACAGCATGAAGTGCAGCTATAGTCAATCCATGCTAGCAACAGTATACGTGTGTGTGATGAATGTGCTGTGTCACTAGGTGAAGTCCCTTCTCCTGGATACCACTGCACCCATGTACACAGTATTGCTGTGCACCTGTTCTGCACCCTGCCATGTACTGTGCATCACACCTCACAGGTGAACAGCCCATTGCTGAATGTGTACTACTGTGTCGGTTATATCAGCTTCAATGCTCACAGCCCCTATGTTTTCCAGCAACACATACCTGGGATGATATGTGGCTAGATGTAATTTGTGAAGGCCTGATGTCTGATTCACAGCTCTCAACATCAGTAGACTGTGTATGACCAATCCAATACTCTTACACTGACAACCATCAGAGCATACCATGGCTATGGGGGGTGTACACACCCTTATTGATTTGACACACACATCCTTGATCTGCCATGGGACCACATCACCACATGTCTTAACAGTACATGAGCCCGATATGTGACATATGTCCTGTACTTTCACATGCAGTGTCTACAGAATGTGTTAGGTGTGCAGATGCTGACTGCGATGCATACTCACCGTGTAGGCATATGTGTGCACATCCTTATCTTGATGGTTTGTCACACCTCTTGTCTGAGCAGCTAAGTGCTCTGGATTGTGCAGAGTACTCCACATTTGCGATCGATTAAGCCCACTGTTCCACAATGAGCAGCCGTTGCTCCACTTTGTGACTTTTGACTGGCATGTATATCACAGTTACAGCCAAACGACATTGCAATATACAAGCCAGTCAAGTCATTCACATCTTTAAGCAAGTGAACTTTTTTTTGCCTGACAATGCAGTTCTCTCTCCCCTTACGTGCTCAATACTGCCCTCCCTTACATTCAATTCAGGAAAACCTGTGCTCTGATGACCAAGGGAACACCCCTTTTTTACTGCATACTCAGATGTCCAGGAACTAGTTTTATTGGATGTGAGCAAGCATCTTAGACTAATGAGCGTAATCTTAGCATGTTTAAGTTTTGCTTCTAAGAAATGGATGTAGTGTTAACAAAATCAGTGGACTCATTGCAGATGTACTGGTAGATTTAATGTAGTCAAGATACCCACCATCATTTTTTAAAATGAGGTCATGTCATAAACCTACTTAATGATGCTCGAAACTGCTTTAACCACTCTGTATGTGACAGCCCTTGTTCTGCCAAGCAACAAAATTAACAGCCCTTGCAGATCTGGAGCCACTAAGGTTTGGTTCTTCACAGCTATCCCAAGTAAAATCTATGTTTGCATACTACAAAGCCCAGCATTTTTTTTTCTTATTTTCACAGGGAGGCTTGAATGGTTTGAATGATGAACCTATGGCAGAACGCAGGATTGACTATCAGGGCAAACACTCGTGGTGGGGAATCATGCAGGTAGAGTTAATATAGTCAAGATACCCACCATCATTTTTTAAAATGAGGTAATGTAATCTGCCTATACTCTTACAAACTCAGTGAATTTTTTTGTTGTAGACAGAAGGGGTGGGATTTGCATTTTAAAGGGCAGAAGTAGTAGCCCCAGTAATTGGGAATCTTAACTCCACTAAAGACACTTACCCATCTGTCTTACCAGTCACAGGGAGTGATGTACAAGAATTGGCCACCTTCACATGTTTTGAAAAAAATATCTCAAAATAAGAAAACATGCTCTGGCTGAGACTGGGAAACTCTTTGAGCAGGGTGACCCTTTTTCATAGGGTTTGCCATTGCCTAAAACAATTGAATTCTTTTCAGGTGCCTTTTTAACTGGGGAAAATGTGGAGGGGTTGGAAAAGTAGGTGCTGAACAGAATTTTTTTAATAATTGCATTTGAATACCTTTATGTAACTATTTGCTGCTGAGTATATTGCATTTTATCAATGGTTCCTGCTGACTTTGTTTTATTTGACATGTGTCCTATTGAATTTTAAAAATATACAGTATTCACTCAGTACTTCTGGCAGAAAGCCCACTTCTACCAGGTCCCATGGAAATGGTGCACTTTCGAGCAGTGTGAAAATAGGGTGTTCCACATTTTGACTGTTTGTCACACATTGCTAGGGTCTGTGTTCCACATTGGCTTCTTAAGAGGTAGAGACCTATGCCTCTTGTTGTGTATACTACAGCAGTCACTACTCCTGGCAGGGGTATAACAGCATGGGCCATCTGCATTCACAAGTGTATGTTCAATCTGCCCTACACATAACCTACTAATCTGCATGCTTGCAAGGTCTACTCATGTGCACATCCCTATGTGTTCACACAGTGAGGTCCCTATTGCTGTGGGGGTAGGGTTACAGCTGCCACAGGTCCTAAACCTGACTATGTGCACATAAAGCCACTCTTAGCATTCTTAGGATCCCTGCTGCAATGTACTAGTGTGTCATGTCGACACCCCTCCCCCTCCTTCAGCCTTTTTGCAGATTCATGCCAAGTAAGCCCTACACATATGTGTCACTTTGCAGTGTCCCATACACTGAACACCACATGTTACAGCCTAGTCTCAGCTGATAATGTGGACCACTGTAATGCCTTACACCATAGTGTATCACTGCAACAGTTGCCATCGTCCTTCAGCTATATACACTGGTGTTGCACTGTATATGGGTGTTGCTCCAAATATGTCCCTACTGTAGGCTATGTCTCCTACCATTATGTTACTCCTTGTGGACACATTCCTCAATGACAGGATGTTAGTTATCATGCAGGTGTCTGATATACCCTTCCATTACCCCATCATGGTCACCCCTGTGATGCCGTGCATTTCACAGCAAGAGTACGTGCACATATACAGCATGCATTCTGGGTAGGTGTGTTAGATGTGTGCCTGGAATATACCATTGCCACTACATGCCCAGTGTATTGGCAAGCATCTACATAAACCATACTCAACAGCTACAGGCTGCTGCCTTGGTAGTGTCCTGGAGGTACCTACATAAGAGGGTGAGAGTTGCAAAGTCAGTGGCCACAACATTGGCATTGCTACAAGGTGGGTGCAGTATTACAATACATCAACAGTATATTTCCCAATATTACCACATATGGACATCTGTTTATCACTACTATGCAGCAACAAATTATATCTATGACATGTCAGATATGCATGATCTACCTGTACCGATGCAGATGTATACACAACAGTGGTCTACAGATGTGCCCTGTGGCCTTACCTGCATGCTCCTCAGCCGGTGTGTGGGTGGCACCCACCTCCACAAAGGTGTCCTCAGGTTGGTGGCTTGCTGGACAGGCAGGTGCCAAAAGGCTGGCCAGGAGCTTCTCCACATGTGTTGGGGGTGGATGGCATGCCCCCCCCATGGTTAAGTGATTCCCCAGACTGCAGCAGCATGCCCACGGGCATTGCTAAGCAGGTCAGAACAATGATGCCGGGCCTGCTCATAACTGCGGTTGTGCAGTCTGATATCATTGACCCTGAGGACTAGGTCATTCCACAGGGAGGACCACTCCTGCTGATCATGGGCAGCCCAGCCAAACAAGGTCACATAGTGCTGTATGAATCCATTAAGCAAGATTGCATTTTCCACTGCTGTGTAGGCTGGCAGCCTTCCATGAGACATAGTGCCTGAAAGATATAAAGATGGACACAGGTGTGAGCAAGTCATGCAACGAGGTTACCACAGTTCTTAATTTCCATCACTGTCACTCCCCCACCATATCAGTGACAACAAACTATACACACAGCTCAATAGGTATGGCTACAGTATACATAACAGCTGGGCAGATATTGTACTGTACCACACTTTGTGCAATGTGTTTGTAGCCATGTTCCCTGTGTGGACACTATAATTGCTGGCCTGTTACAGACTATTCACCTGCATGCCATTGTCAGGGCCACAGTGGTTCCATATATGCCTGTGGTATTCTTACTATGTGTTTGCTGCACATGTGACATTCTGTTTAATTGCCATTATCTATGCATGCTGTTGGACATGTTCTGAGATTGTGTAGACTATTACTACCAACATATGTTCTATAACAGTGACACAATAGCATAGCATGTATATGTACTATTGGCCAGCAGCACCACGTCTCCAAACTCATCTGCCCATGTTACCAGGCCACATCACATGTGTGCCCCACCTGGGGCCTCCTCATGTACTGATCCAGCAATACCATCAGGTGGAAACAACCCAGGGGATATTGTCCCCCCCAGAGGCACACACAGACATTTTCCTGTCCCCTGAGGTCTGGTCCAGGGTCTGCTCCATAATGGGCTTCACAGACACATGTGGGATGTGCTACTTCACCTTGAGGCACCCAGTACACATTCACAGGGCCCACATGCTCCTCCTGCTCAGCCTCCAGGCCAGGCACCTTTAGGATGTGGACTGCTGTTGCGAGTAGCAGTGGGTGGGAGGCTTGTTCCCATTGTATTCATTTTGGGGCCCATGGAGCTTCCACATCACAGACTACACACACCATCCAGGGTGTTTACCCACCACATGTCACATACCACCCCTGCACGCTGTCCTCTATATCTACCAACCCTGACCACTTCCACAGCTATACCTGCCATACATCCCCATATTCCCAATCCATAATTCACAGAACAGGGCAATGTGGTCCCAACAAGGGGTTCACATGTGACATACCTGTCCATGTTGCACATGTCCATGTGCTGTTTCCTCAAACATAGCATGCAGCACTGTGGTAGGAATATAGGGGACATGTATTTACATACATATATGTTTGTGTGTGCGTTTGTATATATGTAGACGTGCATATAGATATATATCTATATATGTGTAAATATATGTGATGTATATATGTGCTCATATATATGTCTGCACATGGGTATCTGTATATTTGTGGACATACATTTTATATATATATATATATATATATATATATATATATATATATATATATATATATACATATATATATTGAGAGAGAGAGAGAGAGATAAATATTTATATATATATATAAATATATATATATATATATATATATATATATATATATATATATATATATATCTGTGTGTGTGCACATATGCATACCTATATGTGGGATCAGGTCCACAATCTCACAACATCTTTCTGCACAGCTGCACTGCTCTGGCTTGCTGCAACACAGACAGGTGCCACATATGGACACAGCCTGACATTAGGGGGGTATATGTAGGGCCAGATTGCAGGTAACCCTATTACACATCTATGGCATTCCTGCATGCAACAATACAGGTTAACTTGAGTATCCTGCAATATGTGGGCTGTGGAACCCACATGTCCAGCATAATGGTATTACTTCCACCACCAGCTATTGGCCATGTAATATACATACTTCCCATTATACAACACACACTATGATGGCTTACATCGTATCAGTCAGTGCTGCTCTGCATGGTTGATGGGTATGGCCCACTACCCACAGGGATGGACGTTATTATCCTTAGCAGTGGTTCAGCTGAACATCATTACAACAACACCTGAAGGCACATATAAATCTTTCCACATCACCTATCCCATTATTATGGACCAAGTACTAAGGTCAATTACATACATGTATAATTCACATACCTGTTCTGAGAATGGAGACTCTTCTGGATGGTATTCATTTTTTTCTGTGCCTTATGCACACTCTCTCTCTCTCTCTCTCTCTCTCTCTCACTCACTCACTCTCTGTCTCTCTCCAGTAAATGGAATGAGCTGCTTTGCATAGATTGCAGCATGAAATTTGTAGGTAATGCACATGATCAGGTGATGGTCTCTGCACCAATCAGTGTCCTCCAGTTGCTACCTGGATGCAGCATGCTGTGTAGTACTTCCAATTACCACTGTCACGGCAACCAACTACT